>NC_057804.1:610297928-610305486 GCF_018294505.1 Triticum aestivum | reverse complement strand
CGGAGTTCCTTAAAGACTAGGGCCGATTTTAGGTGTATGTCGTCCCCATGTTCCTTGAACTGGTGCCCCATGTGGCCGCAAATGGCACACCAATCAGGAAGCCTTTCGTATTTAACCTTGAAAATTTGCCGCTCTTCCTTATGAACCAGGCTCACTGCATTCTTCAGGGGTTTGAACACATTAATCTTAATTCTCACCCTGTAGAAATTCCTCTTAAAATCCCGCGACTTGGGTTCAGCGTAAACGACCTCTCCTACCTTCTTGGCAAGAGCTTTTATGAGGGGATAGAAACGTAGCCCCTCGTTGTCACTCGATGCGGCCTCGCCGTCTCCACCTCAGGGCTTCATGCACTACCGTAAATTAAAATTGGAGCCAAATAGCTTGTGTCTGATCTAGCTCCCAACGGTCATTTCTGGTTGGCCCAGTTAACTTTTTTTCTTTCAAAATTGCCACGTTAAAACTTTAAAATAAAAAGAAAGTCGAGTGATTTAAATTTTTTTCCCATGCTAAACTTTATAACTTCCATTCTCTAGATAAAAATTGCCATGAACAAAAAAGTACGTAAAAGTGCCATGCTAATTTTTTTGAAAATTGTCATACTACTCTATAAAATTAGCATCCTATAGATAATTTTTTTATCTATATAAGCCCCCAAAAATACTGCCATGCAATAAGAAATAAAAAATAACATAATCTTTATAATAAAAATGTCATGTCAACAATAATAAAAATGACATGCTCTCAATAATAAAACGGTCACCATTAATAATAAAACTACCATCCTCCTAGTAATAAAAAATGTCATGCTCTAAAAATGGCATGCTCTTATCATAAAAAAGACATCCTATTAACAAATAAACAATATCATGTTACTAAATAAAAATGCTGTTGCTCTTAATGATAAGAACCCCCATCCTCTTAGGCTCGTTGTAATGGTGAGTATCATATACTAGTATCATATATATGATACTAGTGTATGATACTACCTCACTAATGCATAGTATCATATATTAGTATCATGTAGTACTTTATGTATTGTCATGCATGACACAAAGTAGCATAACATTTATTATGATACAGTATCATGATATGATACTCCACCTTCTTTTTTTCATTTAGTGCTATGCCACCTCATCAAAATTACCTAGTTGGCATGCATGATACTAGGCATGATACTACCATTACGACCAGTCTTATTAATAAAAATAACATGTTAATACTCCCTCCGTCCTATATTAATTGTCACTCAAAACGATGTATCAAGCACTAAAATACAGCTAAATACATACGTTTGAGGGACAATTATATGGGACAAAGGGAGTAATTCATAAAATGTCATGGTCTTAATAAGAAAATCTCATGGGTGCATTAAAAAGACATAGAAATTTCTATGTTATATATAATAAAAAATGCACATGACAAGTTTAGAAAGAACAAATCCCCTAAAAAATAGGGTTTTTTCTTTAGTAAATGGAAAAGAAATTGGATTTTTTTTCAAATGAAAAACCTAATTTAAAAATAATAATTTAGATACATAAAAGTTGTTTGAGTGATCAAAGTGTTCACAAACACATCTCTAGCCAACTAGTGAGTGGGCATGGCTACCTCACTTTTTTTTTGAAGAAAAAAAGGGCGTTCGCATGGAGATCAATTACTGCGAACTCTTTCAGAGACCTGACGTGGTGTCGGATTTGCCCCAAGATCCATGCGATCATATTCGCCGTATTTGTCCGATCATGCACTTTTTCGATCAAATGTATTGTTAGGCGGCTCCAGGCACTTTGATAAGAATCTAAAGAGGTCGGTGGACATGCTAACCAATGATGGTCCATAATAGGTTTGTCATTGTAGAGAGAGAGTTATGTCGATGGAGATAAATAACTAAATGAGTCGGTTAATTTGCATGACTTATGGTTAGGAAGTGTATCTCGTGAACTAATTCTCTTATTCTGCAGAAAAATGAATCTGTTTGCCTTCCTTTTTTGCGAGGAACTAATCGCTTTTGCACTTGTGATAAAAGATCCTCGTGTCCAATTAGCGTTGGTATGAATGTTTTTTTTTTCAAATTTTGGTAGGAGTGCTCGATATCGTAGACTAGTGATATTTATTTTGAGAAAAGACTAGTGACAGATGCAAGACTCATATTCCCTCTTGGATGTCTTTGCATGTTTTTTAGGAGCAACTAGCTGGTGAGGGCTCCTTTGGGAGCCTCTCAACGATTACTTGGGGTGGGCTTTGGCGCGCTTTCAGCCGCCGCCACGTGTCGCGCTCTGGACGCTCCCTTCAGATTTTATTTTCTCTATTTATTTTTTACATGCGTTTTCGGCCTTTTAAACGGTTTTTTCCTGGGCTTTTTGAATTTTTGTTTTTTCATTGGTCTTACATATCTTTTGGACCCAAAACAATTCGTGATAAAACACGTTTTTTCTTTCGTGGGAGGCAGGATTTTGCTTTCGCGAGAGGCACGGCCGTGCCTCTCAGAAACAGAAAAAAAAATGTGTTTTCTATTTTTTTTCCTTCCACGAGAGGCACTGTTTTGCTTCCGTGAGAGGTACAGTAGTGCTTTCACAAGCCGTGCCTCTCGAAAACGGAAAAAAATACGGATTTTATTTTTTTTCCTTCTGTGAGAGTCATGGCCGTGCCTTTCGGAAATAGAAAAAAAAAGCATTTTCTGTTTCTTTTTCCTTCCGCGAGAGGCACGATTTTGCTTTCGCGAGAGGCACGGCCGTACCTCTCAGAAACGAAGAAAATAACACATTTTCTGTTTTTTTCTTTCCACGTGAGGCACTGTTTTGCTTCCGCGAGAGGCACAGACGTGCCTCTTTCAGAAGGGAAAAATGCTTCGGTTTGATTTTTTTCGTCCAGTTTTTTGTTCGATTTTTTCATGAAAAAAAAGTTTGTTAAAATCTATTAACATGGAATCTAGTTTTGAAGATCTCAACGCAAGGATTTCAATGATGAAAGCAATTCGTAATTTGGACGCACGGTTTAAGAGATAAAACGTTTGAATAAACGAATGTGCGAGAAAAGAAAAACTCCCAAGTTGCGACAAGTAGCGTGGAGGTGGGAGTGATCTTGGAAAGGGGTACTCCCTAATTAGTGATGGCGCGTCACTGAGGAGGTGAGAGTGATCTTTGAAAGGACTACTTCTTAATTAGTTACTAGTGATTGGGGCGCCACCCTGTGGCGCCGCTTGAGAGAAAGCTGTTGCATGTTTTCATTTTAAAAAAAATACATAGAGTCTTCGCCTCTATCTAAAAAAACATCCAAAAAATAATCCTCACTTTCATTTAAAAAGAAGTGAAAAATACCACCGCAGCCTACCAGCGAGTGGTACTTTGCATAACCTTCCATTTAAAAAATAACAAAGGTCCTCATCTTCATCTAAAAAGAAAAATACATTTAAAAAATAATCCACACCTTCATCCAAAAAATTCTAAAAGATTTCTTTACACGGCCAACCAGCTTGCATCACATGGCATAGCTGGTTGGTCGTCCTTTACGCGTAGCTTAATAGGTTTAATTTTGATGTTTTCCTGGTGGCTTGGGCTTTTACACATTCTAAACTCCGGCCCATGGCCCATGTAATTGCGGCGAGAAGGCCTGGTCGTCCATATGCACGTCCGGGCTGTGGCCGGCCTTCCCCTTCCCTGCATCGGCGACCACTTCGCTAGTTTACTGCAGCGTGGGGAGTGGATCTCCGGCGAGCACGAGACGAGCTCCGATGGCGAGCGGAGGCGGATACGCCTGGGCCCTCGCGGCGGGCCTCAACGCCGCGCTCGCCGCCATCTCCGCCAAGTTCTTCGCTCCCATGGTACCGAACCAACCCTCTCTCCTTTCCCTCCGATCTGAACTTCTTCTCGCCTTACCTGCAAGCCACCTCAATTTAGATTGCTCCAGCCTCCCGGATGGTACATGAATCTCCGACGTAGCTGTCCCGAGTTACCAGTTAGCGAATTCGATAGCGGATGTGGGCCTGTGACCTTATGACTGGTAGAAGGCAAGACTGAATTCATGTTGAAATTGCGATTTATTTCATTGTGAAATTACTCCCACCTCTCAAGAAATGAAGGAAACACTCATCATTGTTGACTAGCATAACATGAAGGGTAAAGTAGATTGGGATCAGCACTTAAAAGGGTTCAGTTTCTCCTAGATTGAGATCAGTTCTGCCTGCTTGAATTTTTGTTTGACAAAATTTCCCCTGCTTCGGAACACAGGGTTGACAATGACTGTCACTGACTATGATCTTGCCTTCCTCAGTTGCTCAAATACGGCATGGTGATACTTTTCAACGTGACAATGTGGGGGTGCTACGTGAACAGCCTCAAAGCTTTGTCCTCCCTCCAGGCAACAGTCACCAACTTCGCTGCCAACTTCATCTCGTCGGGTCTTGCAGGGTATTTCCTGTTTCAGGAGCCTCTGCCTTCCAAGGTACTAGTTTAACAATTTTGCATTTTCTCATTTCTGTAACGGTGGTTGTGCATGTTAAAGGAAGCTTTTAATTATATTTTCGTTGGTTTGTTATCTCCGTAAAAATTTGCACTTTACCAAGTTTGTTGAACAACGTGCTTCTTGCTCAATAGGAGTTAGGCGTTCCATAACATTAAGAAAAATCCAGTGTTGATGTCCTAATTTTGCCTCATCATGGAGTAGTTCTTACTGACTACGTACGTAAATGCTGCTAAATTTTGACAGATTCGGTTACTTAATTTGCTCATTTTTGGAATTGTTTTCTCACTTAACTGCACCCAGCCTTTTAACTTGGAGCTATGTTCATACAGTGGTTTGCAGGTGCCAGTCTCATCATTCTTGGTGTGTTCATCCTCAGCAAATCAAGCATTGAGGAGAAAGTGAACTCTGATTGATTGGGAGTTGCTAGCAGTCTGATAGCTGGGACATAAATTTTGCGAGCTTATACCTCTATTTCCAGTGCATGTTTGCTCGTCCTGATACAATGTTAAACATCCGAAATTAATGTGTACATTTGGTCTCAGCTCATCCACTAACATGTACACTAGTATGGTTTGAGATACACGACCCAGTTTGTAATTTGTACTCCCTCCGTCCGAAAAAACTTGTCCCTCAAATGGATGTATGTAGCACCAAGTTAGTGCTAGATACATCCATTCGAGGGACAAGCTTGGGACAAGTTTTATCGGACGGAGGGAGTAAGTAAGAAGTGAGCACATGATCTAAGAGTTGCTTGCTTTCGTTTCACGGATAGGGCATTCAAACTGTTTTAGCATTATCAATGGATCTTTTTTGTTCTTTGCATTTCTCCTGTTGTAAATTTTTGACATCGCAGTTAAGTTGATCACTAGCTATTTGTAGTTTGTCTATTGTCCCTGGTGTCATCTTCTATGCTGTGCAGGGTTTTCCATGATGAAACAATTCAAGTTTATGGTAGAAGCAGACATCCATCCATCATTTGCTAGGTACGTCCTGATCAGCCATAGCCAGTATGAACAACAGTTTGATAGATATTCTGGATGCTATTTCAAATCTGGGAAAACTGCTGTAACGACCATTTGCTTTTCAGTTGCTGTACCCGATGTGTTAGCATGTGTCTTTAGCATTGCAAGATCCCTTTCCACAGTGTCTCCTGAAGGACTGTTCATTTTGCTCCGGTACGAGAATCATTCATCAGGTACACCGTCGATGGCAGCTTTGCATTCGCCGCGGCCTCCCTGAGACAGCAAAATGTGTTTTTGGTATCAACATCTTGCGTGTTCGATTACCCGTTCCATTCATCTACAGGAGAATGTGTTCCGCGGTTTGCTGATAGGTGAAGTTTCGCCATCAGTACGAGCGACAGCATCAATGTCGAGGAAGTTTATGTGTGGTCAAAATACCATGTTTTACGCAAAAAAACAAACATGTTTTATTGCGTTGGTGAAAATTGGCGCCTTTTTAAATTTATTCAGCAACTAGCTTCCTGGTAAGAGTGGTAATACCCATAGCATAATGAGTATTCATTGCTGACACAAAAGATAAATTTGTTGGCTTGTTTTTGCTAAATTTTGTAGTGCTTATTGTTTTTATGGCGCTGCATTTGAAGATAAATGCTGCCGAACTTTTTACTGGTTTAATTATTTGGTTTTGTGAGATTTTTGGAAACTTTTTTTTGTCTTGTAACTTGAGCTCAACTACTAACGGTAACAGATACATCTGCAAGGTGCCCATGGAGGTGAGATCCATCACGCATTTGGGGATTTTTAAGTATGAACAAGCACACGGTCTAATAATTGCTTGCTTTATTTCACGAGGATGGCATTAAAAACTCCCGTAGTATTGTGTATGAAGGATCTTTTTTCATTTCTCCCAGTAATTTTTGTGGCATAACAGTTAAGCTGGTCTCTTGCTATCTCTTGTCATCTATGGTCTTGGTGGCTCGGCCACATCTGATGCTGTGTGTGCAGGGAGCCCTGATGAAGCAATGTAGCTTGTAGGCAGTGTAGAAGCAGCCGTCCGTCCATCATTTGGTAGGTACGTCCGTAGCACCTCCATAGCCAGTATGGAAGTATCTGTGGCCGATGTCTTTAGCACCATTACAAGATCCCTTTCCACAGTGGCTCCTGAAGGACAATTCATGTTGGTCTGGTACGAGAATCCAGGTGCACGGACTCCAGGAGACTTCCTCTGGAGGAGAATGTGTTGTGCAGTTTTTCTGATGGCTGAACGTTCGTTGTCAGTACGGGCGACAGCATCATTGTCGGCGAGGAAGTTTATGCGCGGACGAGTGGATGTTACGATCGGCTTCTTTGTGAAGCAGCTGGGGATAAAATTAGAAGAGAACCATCCTAGCGGGAGAACTCAAAGATGAGATTGAAATGCTGATGACATCGTCGAGAATCAAGATGCCGATGCTGGCTTGTGGCTTCAGTGTGAAGTCTGTCTGTACGAGCACCATCTTACCTGAACATGTTATTCCTTCCTGCAGAGGATAAACGTTGCCATAGGAAAGGAAGAGAGGAGCACATGTGTCATTTGAGCAGCCTTTTGGGAGGATGGTTGTAACGTCGCCATGGCAGGCAGCATGGACCGCCATTTATGTTGACCCGCACAGTGCGGCGTGTTCTTGAAGAAAATATTCCCATGACAAACGGCGGTAGGCCCGGCCCTGCTGGGATTTCTTGGCGGATAGGACAGAGCTCAGCTGGCCAACTTTGATTCCGTCCAGGGTTTTTGTTTTGTTTGATGAGGATCGCGATCGGGAATACTTACTGTATTGATGGATGATGGATGCGATGCAATGCAAAATCCAGAGATGCACGAGCACACGCCTGCACCTCCCGCCCGCATGAATCAGCCAGACACGGACGGGCGGACCTTGCAGGGCAAAATTTTGGGTTTTGACCCTTTTTGGATACAAAATCAGGATCTGATCCTGGTTCGGAAAAATTTTATGATTTGACCCTTTTTCCTACCACCAGGGGACCTGACGGTAGGGTTATACAGCCTACCGCCAGGGACCCTGGCGGTAGGGTACTAGTCCACGTCAGTTGGCGGAAACGGCTGTTGTCCCCCTCCGTCGCACCCTACGGCCAGGGGACCT
>NC_057804.1:610231283-610297571 GCF_018294505.1 Triticum aestivum | reverse complement strand
TCTCTCCCTCTCTCATCTCCTCCACTCTCCCCCTCGGATCTTCACCGTTTTGGCGGATCGAGATGGCCCCGAAGAGAGAATCGTAAGCTCCTCCGATCCCTCCAATTAGTTTTTGCAAATTTGCTTCCGATTCGACGCATTATTTGCTTGAAATCCCTCTTTTTTTTGAACTTAGATTGAATTTTTTTTTCACCTTAGATTGTTTTAGCTTGATTCTAGTTCTAGTTCTTAGTTCTTGAGTAACTGGTGGTATTGAATATGAACTCTAATCAATAGTTCATATGTTAGTGTGAAGATGAACCCTAGTTCATAATTTTTTTGGTTAAAAAAATTATGATGTAATGCATGTGGGAGGAATTGATTGTAGTTTGATGATGCATGTTGATATGATGATATGAAGATGTTGGAGGATTTTTTTTGTCTACAAATATGATGATATGATGCATGTTGGAGGATTTTTTTTAAAAAAAATTAATATGCATGTTGATATGATGATATGAACATGTTGTTTGGAGATAATACATTGAAGATGATTTTTGAGGATTTTCTTTGTGATATGATGCATGTTGGAGGATTTTTTTTCTTGATATGAGTAATGTTGATATGATTTCATCCATCATGTGTAGTAGATGTTGTTGGAGGATTTTTTTGTGATATGATGCATGGTGATATGATTTTGATATGATGCATGTTTATGTATGCTTATGCTTATGATGTTTTTGTTTATGAAATTTTATTAAGGCGGACACCTCTTGCGGACAACATCGGCTCACGGTACTGCATGCTTGACTACGCATTCGACAAGGGTCATCGTGCCCGTTTCATAGAGAACGGAGAGGTAAGTAATATGAATGAAATATTGATCAAAGTTTTCAGATTGATAAAAATAATTTCCTAACTTTTGGCGTTCACTTTTTGGCAGATGCTTCAGCCACTTCGCATGAGGGGTCACGGGGTTCATGGGCATATGGACTACGACGAGCGCTACGCGTCGTTCTTCAAGAGAGCCCGGCTGTTGGGTTTCGTGTTGTTCAAGCGTCAGCGCGGACGCTTGTCCACGCAACACTGACAGCTCTGATTGACCGGTGGCGACCGGAGACCCATTCTTTCCATCTCCCATGCGGGGAGATGACAGTGACCCTCGTGGATTGGTCGATGATTACTGCGATGCCGATCGAGGGTCATGCATTGACCGGGCGAGTGGAGAGGACGAACTGGCAGGAGAGGGTTACCACCCTCATCGGCGGCTGCCCCGAGGCTAAGGGTAACCGTACATCTGGTGTGTCGTTGCCCTCGCTCTCGGAGCACCGGAAGACATGCCCCGAAGACGTCGATGAGGCGACTATGGAGTGGTACGCGAGGGCCTACCTGTGGTACCTTCTCACGGAGGTCGTGTTTCTAGACGCATCCGGGAACTCTGCCAACTGGTTGTATCTGTTCTTCCTAGCCGACTGGGATGCAGGGTACAGTTGGGGGACCGCATCTCTCGCCTACATATACCGTTCGGTAAGAGAGTATCTAATTGCCTACCTACGAAAGTATGTCCATGGCATTTTGTTATATTCGATCCTCGTTTGATTTTTTGCGGCTTGACAACGCAAAGCAGAGGACGGGAGATAAGTCCAATATGGGTGGCTTTGTCTGGGCCTTCTCCGTTTGGATGTAGGAGAGGCTGCCGGTGGGGCGTCCGGAGAAGCTGCCAAGACGCCCATGGGGTGCATATAGCGAGGACCGCGACGCTGCTCGAAACCCCACCGTAGCTTACGAGTGGGACGTTGTCAAACTCTACACGGGCCTAAATAAGACTTCGTACAAGACCTACACCAACGAGATGAACGCTTTGACGCACTGGCAGGTATATGAACTCGCTCAAC
This sequence comes from Triticum aestivum, assembly GCF_018294505.1. NCBI lineage: Eukaryota > Viridiplantae > Streptophyta > Magnoliopsida > Poales > Poaceae > Triticum > Triticum aestivum. Next base: position 610,295,697 of record NC_057804.1, on the reverse strand, counting down.
ACCTTTCTCTTTGTTTCCACTTTGTACCGAAGAGTGGGAACTTAACAACATATATGTCGTGGAATTAACACGTCAGATGTCCTAGTGTGAGGACTTAGTCGTGAGGCCAGCGTATCTATGTGGTAGCTTGAGAGTGGTTGAGCGGAATCTAGAGACGCAACACAAGACAAAGATTTAGACAGCTTCGGGCCCCGGGAAACATCATCCGGTAATAACCCTACATGTTGTTTGAGGCTAGATCTCATTATCATCACGAGGGAGTTGCTGTAAACCGGCTCTCCTCTAGTTGTGTCTAGCCCTAGAGATTGTTTCTTGCTTGTCCCTCTTTGGGGAGCCCTGCCCCTCCTTATATATGTTGAAGGGGCGGTTTACATGACTAGTCCTAGTTGGATTAGGATTGCTCTATTACAAGTGGAGTCCTAGTCTTGCTTCCTTTGTAGTAGAGTACTCCTTATGTCTTCCTCTTAAACCGGCCCACCATAGCGTGATCCGGCCTTCCATAAACCGCCCGTTGGGCCATCGGGTCTTGTCGCTCCTCTGACCTTCCTGCCGGATTACTAATGAATCTTAAACCGCCAGGTCCAAGTGGGTCGTCGGTGAATCGCCAAACTCTAGCCGGGTCATACATCCGGCGGTTTATACCGCGGGGTATATCCCCGACATTAGCCCCCAGTTTAATTTGGATTCATCCATGTTAAACTGATCTGCAACATAAACACAAGAACAAATTTGTCGGGTTGTGCTCCGGTTTAAATATTCTTGTAAACCGGCACTTGGTCATCCTTAAATCCTTGTCATTTCTTCCTTCTAAGAAATCCGAGTCAATAGACCAGTTTCATAATCGATTTGCTTACAGAAGATATTTTGTAAATAAAGAATCCATTTGAATTGGCCTTCAATGCTCTGACTTGACAAAAATGTTAGTCTCTGAAATATTCAACTGATATCCAGCCGGCTTGAAGATGTAAAACTTGCCGGTTTATGATTACCACCATCGTCGGGTTATAAAAACTAATAATTCCGGGTCATGATTGTTGCCAACGCCGGTTCATGATTATTGCCAACGCCGGTTCATGATTATTGATGACGCCGGGTTGCAGACACAGGGTCGTAATGATTGGTGACGCCGGGTCAATCCGGTTTGCTCAAAACAGAGAATTTGAAAATAGTTCTTCGATAATAATATAATACCTGTAGCCCCCCAAGTCTTGAGCAGGACAAAGTGATGGCTTAAGACTTGCTTCAATATAAATATCACAATCTTGAAGAAATCTAGGTTGTTCATCTCAGTCAGTAGCAAAAAACTGAATACTCCATATATGTAGCCCCCAAGTGCCGGGTTGTCATGTTTACAGCAACCTGGGACTTGTAATTGCCTGATGCTCATAAAAACTTCAACCAGTGTATCCCCCAAAGGCCGGGTCATTATGCAGTAATAAGCAGAGACTTTGTAAATATAATTATGTAAACCTTGAACAGCAATGGTGTAGCCCCCAAGGGCCGGGTCATATGCAATAATGAGCAGGGACTTTGTAAATATAATCATGTAAACTTTGAACAGCAACGGTGTAGCCCCCAAGGGCCGGCTCGGTAAGATAATATTGAGCTGGGACTTGATATATACTTCAATGAAAATAACATCATATGATATAATCCCCATCATGGGGCTTGAATCCATGTCCACAAGGTTAAGAGCTTTGTGCTTTATCAACTGAGCAATGTACCCTTCAATATAATGGATAAAAAGCTTTGTCCTTGAATTGTTGATAGAAGCAATTGGTAGCCCCCAAGGGCCGACTCATTATGATGTGATGAGTCGGGTCTTTAATAAGGTGAGCAAACAATGACTTTGCATTAGCCCCTAAGTGTCATGGTGCATGCTTGCAGCGACATGAGACTTGTGTAATTGATGTAATCTCAACTTAAATAATGTAGCCCCCAAGTGTCGGGTCGTAAGTCTACAGCGACTTGGGACTATTCCTTTGTAGAATAAAATATACCCATTGATAAAATAATATCCAGTGCGCTGAAGCGACTTTGAAAACCTCAATCATAATATTGGTTATTGATAACCATAATAAAAATCCAGCCATGTTGGCTATTTGAATAATATACCCAATGATTTATAAGCGCATGATTCCAATGGCGCAATCCAAATATACACTGGCGACTCATAGTCCAAAGCCAGGCCGGGTTAACAAACACCGGATAATTTATCATCATATAATGGCGACTTATCGTCTTAAAGCCAGGCCGGATTAATAAACTCCGGTGATTTATAATTATGCTTTATTCAACCTGTTTCTGCATACAACAAGTTTAAAGTGTCCTGGCGGTTTACCGCCGGACGGGTCATAATGCCCAACATATAACCCGGGTTTATAACCAAGGCTGCACTTAAGAATAATCAAATATGAAATATATCATACCTGTGACATTGAATCACATCGTTGGTTTACCAACTTTTTTGTAGTAAGGGTGATAACCCAAATCTCGAGTATGATAACTCCCCTCGCATTTTGCCGGTTTGTAGTAAAACCGTGTCGGGTTGTAATAAACTCTGGATGATCATCCTGGTGACTTATAGTCAATGCCAGACCGGATTAAGAGATGCCGGTTCATAATGGATTATGTGCTAACAGCTGATAACTGTAAGCCATGCCGGGTTAACAAACACCGGGTTGATGTAATGACATATGGTCTGGCCGGGTCAGTAGACACCGGTTTAACTTAGAACTTGGTCAAAAAAGAGATAAAACTTTGCAAATAGCAAAAGCAAATAAAACTTGTAGTCGAGGCTTTTCGAGGGCTGCCAGGCCCAAATTCGAGGCTTTTCATGGGCTGCCAGGCCGCTGAGTTAAACCATTTGACAAAGCCTTTTAAGATGGGCCTCCAACTAACCAATCACCGTTTTAACTTTGACAAATTCAGGGTCTCAATGAGAGTAACTGTCAAACATTCGGAGGGTCATGCCAGGATTACCTTGATAGGAGTGGCTTACTTGATGAAGGCATGTTAACCCGGGGTTTTAGGTAAATATACCAGGCTTCCAAGTCGTGGGTCGATACCCAATTACAAGGGTCTTTTCAAACTCTTTATTACTTTACACAAAGAGCCCCCAAGTAACTTTGTGAGCTGTGCTCAATGGGTGCCTATGTTTGAGCTGTGCGTAGCAACAAGACTCTCTTTGGCCCCTTGTGTGTGAATCTCCCAAGCTTTGTTGTGGCATGATAGCCGGTTTAATGGACAAAACAGGACGTCGCTTTGTAAGCAGAAGCCCCCACATGATAAATAATATGATAAGCCAATAAGGCAGGATACCCATGTTTGAACCGCGCATCATGGCAGCAGGTCCTCTTCGGCAACCTTTAACTTTTTGCAAGAGATAAATATTCTTCTTGAACCGGGATTTTGAACCGGATATTGAGAGCTTCAAAGCTTTGTGGGAGACATCTTTCCCTTGAACCGGATTTTAAACCAGAATCTTCATTTTCAGCCGGAAATTTCCTGATGGCCTTTAAACTTGAACTTGCGAGAAGTTAATTCCTTTTTGAACCGGACATTTTTGAACCGGATTTGAGAGCTTCAGAGCTTTGTGGGAGAACAGATTTCTCTTGAACCGGATTGTAAACCGGATATTTGAGAGCTTCAGTGAGACTGACTTCCCTTGAGCCGGATTGTAAACCGGAATCCTTTCTGATGACCCGGAACTTCTTCATTGAGCCGGGATTTTGTAACTATCATATACTTTCTAAGCTGGAAATTTTCTGACGGCCTTTAAATTTTTATCAATATAACAGTAGCCACCGGGACCGGGTTATCTGTCCCTCCATCGTCCTGGGGTTCTTAAATTTGCTGAAACTGGCAAGATTTACTGAATCGTGTCATCGTAGCCCCCGAGTCTCAAAGGTGACTCGAAGAGTTGGCTTGAGATTCTCCATATTTTGACCGTGATAAAAACAGGCATAACTTGTATATCATTTGATAGCACGATGTGAATCCACAGAAGGTCGAGGTGACTTCGGCGGGTTGTAAATGACCCCGTATGAGTCGTATCAGCAACTCGGCCAATGGTTCCTTCCAACTGGTGATTTAAAGTTAACCAAACTGTAGTGGCGGCAACTTGTGCGTCTACCCATTGAACCACCTAGTGCAAACGGCGGTTGATAGTATATGATAATTTGCCTCCATTTTGTTGAAAGAAAACCGGGCTACCCAGGCTGTGACTTGCTCAATAAACAGCTCATGCAGACAGGTGCGGCCCGGTGTGCTGATGTAGACCAGGCCGCGAGAGGCGGACGGCAAAGACGACCTCAGCATCAGAGGCGGCTCAGACAGATGAACCGGTCGCGGTGTTGTAAACCGGCGCGGACGGGCGAGTTAACCACGTCGTTTTGATGCAGTGAACAATTTGTCCTGCATTAACAATGTTGCAGACCAAGACAAAGATAAACTGCTCTTTGACAAAAAATAATATGTACAAATATAATATATTTTAGATGGATATCACCTGATGTGCCAGGCCGGAAATAATCCGCCATGAAATTGATGATCGCTAGGTGAAGTTGAAGTCGCTCACGGGCGAATTGTCCGCTGCGTGGTAAACCGGCGCGGACGGGTGAGTCGGCCGTGACGTCTGTAAGCCAGCGCGAACACGTGAACCGGCCGCAAGGGCGGACGGGCGAGTTGTCCGTGGCGTTGTAAGGCAGTGCGGTCGGGCGAGTCGGTCAAGGTATTGTAACCCGGCGCGGGGATCCGTTGAGTAAGGACGACCACCCGTGCCGAATAATGTTGGCACGCCTCCATCTCCACGGTATAATGCCACTTTGTGGCGAATAATTCTCCTACATATAAAACACAGTAGGGCAAAGTAGTGTCGATCGGATGAATTAATACGTGTTTAAAATAGGATAAATAGCACATGGTATTTTCAGATGCTGATAGCAGTTTGGCCAAGGTGGCAAAGCTCCTGCAACGACAGTGTAGCACAATTCCTGTCAGCCTTGACGACAGACAACTGCAAAAAAAATTGATCATCTGTTCGGATTTGACGGTGCGGCCACGGCAGTAGCTCAACACGCTGGCGAAGGACGGCTTGGACCACGATGGTTTGGAGCGGGCCCTGGCGACTCCACAGTGCAGCAAGAGTCATCCGAGTTCGTGTGTACACCCGGGTTAGCTTCCTGACGAATAGTAGTATTACTAGATTGATCCTGACGGGAGTAGTCGGCTGTTTTAGATCTTCTCCTGGAGTAAATAGTAGCAGCAGCTTCGATTGATGGCCCCTGGAGTCCTCCTTCAAGTCGTGGAGGTTTTATTCCCAATTGATTGTTGTGTCAAGTTTTTCCAATGCCTTCACGTGAGCACTAAACCGGCCATTAGTACTTAGTACTAACTCTGATTTGATGCTTGGATGTAGTGCGCAGTTCATCTAATAATTTCCTTTGTTCTTTTCCCGATCTACTAGTACTCAAACAGTACTATCCTTTTTTATAGTACTAGTAGAAGTGCTTGGGGATCTCCGGATTTGACTCGGTCTTCAGGCCAAAAAAAATAGCAGCAATGATAACTCCCTGATTTGACGCATACGCTGCTAGCTTTGCCTCTGCTGCCATGATTTACCCTTGGGAGCAACAACTATCCGAGTAAGACTAGCCATAATGGGAGTAACTTCGGTAGTAACATCGAGTCCAACTCAGCAAATTTGCTTATGTGGCAATGAGTTAATGAGGAGAGATATAGTACTAGTAACTTAGCTAGTTACTGTAACATCACATCTCTCAATGCAATATGAGTCTATAACCTAATAAATGAAGCTTTGCATGTTACTATACTTATGTTACTACCCACTATTGAGGTAGTAACATAGTCTAGGGATATGTGTATGTTACTAGTGTATGTTACTCTCCATTGTGGCTAGTCTAACCCGTACTGGGTCAGTACGTCTAGATTTAAACGCAGGAAAAATAGACCTCCAAATTGGATTTACAAACGGACACGGAGCCGTCAAATCTGTCGGACTCGGCGATTGCATCTCGTATCTCGTACCGATTGATTTCTGATAAGAGACTTGCTGCGGCAGCAAAAATTAACTCGGCCTCAGACGGATCATCCGGTCGTGTACGCTGGCGCCTAGACGCAACCCTAATTTTCTCTTGATCTTAAATCCTATATATGTTGCTTTGACTGTGCATCAGATGTCTTCTACGCCGGTTCTTTTTCATCCAGCACATCACGAACTTCTTAATCCCTGAAATACATCCCTCCAAGAACTCAACACCACCGTGCGTCTGCCCCACGGTGGCCGCCAACTGTCACGGAATTAACACGTCAGGTGTCCTAGTGTGAGGACTTAGTCGTGAGGCCAGTATATCTATGTGGTAGCTTGAGAGGGGTTGAGCAGAATCGAGAGACGCAACACAAGACAAAGATTTAGACAGCTTCGGGCCACGGGAAACATCATTCGGTAATAACCATACATGTTGTTTGAGGCTAGATCTCATTATCATCACGAGTGAGTCGCCGTAAATCGGCTCTCCTCTAGTTGTGTCTAGCCCTAGAGATTGTTTCTTGCTTGTCCCTCTTTGGGGAGCCCTGCCACTCCTTATATATGTTGAAGGGACGGTTTACATGACTAGTCCTAGTTGGATTAGGATTGCTCTATTACAAGTGGAGTCCTAGTCTTGCTTCCTTTGTAGTAGAGTACTCCTTATGTCTTCCTCTTAAACCGGCCCACCATAGCGTGATCCGGCCTTCCATAAATCGCCCGTTGGGCCACCGGGTCTTGTCACTCCTCTGACCCGCCTGCCGGATTACTAATGAATCTTAAACCGCCAGGTCCAATTGGGTCGCCGGTGAATCGCCAAACTCTAGCCGGGTCATACATCCGGCGGTTTATACCGCGGGGTATATCCCCGACAATATATGTAATAGGTAAACTGGTGGTCGTATGACCAAGAGTGGGACTTTGATCTGAACGTGATGTGCAATGAGGACCGTGGTCTTTGGCGGTGCATCGTGCCCATGTTCTGCGTGTACGCCGTCGAGTGGCACTTGCCACACCGCGTGGCCACGCAGTTTGGGATTTTTCAACATACCCCACCTGTTGGGCAACGTAGTAATTTCAAAAATTTCCTATGCACACGCAAGATCATGGTGATGCATAGCAACGAGAGGGGAGAGTGTGTCCACGTACCCTCGTAGACCGAAAGCGGAAGCGTTATGACAACGTGGTTGATGTAGTCGTACGTCTTCATGATCCGACCGATCCAAGCACCGAACGTACGGCACCTCAGAGTTCAGCACACGTTCAGCTCGATGACGATCCCCGGACTCCGATCCAGCAGGGTGTCGAGGATGAGTTCCGTCAGCACGACGGCGTGGTGACGATGATGATGTTCTACCGACGCAGGGCTTCGCCTAAGCACCGCAATGATATGACCGAGGTGGAATATGGTGGAGGGGGGCACCGCACACGGCTAAGGAACGATCAAGAAGATCAACTTGTGTGTCTAGAGGTGCCCCCTGCCCCCGTATATAAAGGAGGGAGGGGGAAGGTGCGGCCGGCCCCCTAGGGGTGCGCCTGGAGGAGTCCTACTCCCACCGGGAGTAGGACTCCCCCCTCTTGCCTTGTTGGAGAAGGAAGGGGGAAGGGGGAAAGAGGAAAGGCCCCCCCCCTTCCTTGTCCTATTCGGACTAGGGGGGAGGGGGCGCGCGGCCTGCCCTGGCCGGACCTCCTCTTCTCCCTTATGGCCCATGTAGGCCCATTAACCCCTCGGGGGGTTCCGGTAACCCCCCGGTACTCCGGTAAAATCCCGATTTCACCCGGAACGATTCCGATATCCAAATATAGGCTTCCAATATATCAATCTTTATGTCTCGACCATTTCGAGACTCCTCGTCATGTTCGTGATCACATCCGGGACTCCGAACAACCTTCGGTACATCAAAACTTATAAAATCATAATAAAACTGTCATCGTAACGTTAAGCGTGCGGACCCTGCGGGTTCGAGAACTATGTAGACATGACCTAGAACTGTTTCTGGTCAATAACCAATAGCAGAACCTGGATGCTCATATTGGCTCCTACATATTCTACGAAGATCTTTATCGGTCAAACCGCATAACAACATACGTTGTTCCCTTTGTCATCGGTATGTTACTTGCCCGAGATTCGATCGTCGGCATCCAATACCTAGTTCAATCTCATTACCGGCAAGTCTCTTTACTCATTACGTAATGCATCATTCTGTAACCAACTCATTGGTCACATTGCTTGCAAGGCTTTTAGTGATGTGCATTACCGAGAGGGCCCAGAGATACCTCTCCGACAATCGGAGTGACAAAACCTAATCTCGAAATATGCCAACTCAACATCTACCTTTGGAGACACCTGTGGAGCTCCTTTATAATCACCCAGTTACGTTGTGACGTTTGGTAGCACACAAAGTGTTCCTCCGGTAAACGGGGGTTGCATAATCTCATAGTTGTAGGAATTTTGTATAAGTCATGGAGAAAGCAATAGCAACATACTAAATGATCAAGTGCTAGGCTAACGGAATGGGTCAAGTCAATCACATCATTCTCCTAATGATGTGATCTCTTTAACCAAATGACAACACATGTCTATGGTTAGGAAACATAACCATCTTGGATTAATGAGCTAGTCAAGTAGAGGCATACTAGTGACATTAAGTTTGTCTATGTATTCACACATGTATCATGTTTCCGGTTAATACAATTCTAGCATGAATAATAAACATTTATCATGATATGAGGAAATAAATAATAACTTTATTATTGCCTCTAGGGCACATTTCCTTCACCACATGGCCAGCCTACCGATACCGGTAGCCACATGCTCCACTTGTGAGTGCCCATGCTTTTTTTCGTGCCCATGAATTCATTGCATTCAACTTTGTTATGATGTTTCTTGTTGCTAATGCCTTGCAGGATGAGCCGGTAGAAGAATCAGTCGATCACAGACTGGGGAGAGCAGCATAAAACTTATGTGACGGAGTGGAATCGATGAAGGTACAAGAAAGACGGGGAGAGGAGAGTGACTGACTGGGATGCTTACGTGGAGCGACACATGAAGTGGTATGATGATGGCCAGAAGCACCGTCTTCGTCTCAGGCCTCGGTGGACGGTGGAAGACATCGCGGAGCTGGAGAGGGATGACCCCGAGGAAGAGGCCTACCAGGCCGACATCAGAGACCTGCACAATGGATTTAGGGAGTTTGCACCCCTCATCAACAGAGTGGTAAGTTTGAACCGAGAGGTTCTATTTAAATTATTGTATTCATCATCGTGACTGAATTATACCGTTGCAGTCTGATGAGCTGAACAGATGCATCTTTGAAGCCTCAGATGCACTAGATTATGCCCCCGGGAGCGTACAATCTGAGGACAAAATGAGGGGGACGATGAAGGTACAATTTCAGCCTCCTCGGAACAAATGCATCTTCTTCACTTGCAATCATAAACTTGATAGTTATTATGCCCTTGTTTCATTGTGAGTGCAGAAGTTCGTGAAGCGTTCTCACAAGCTGGTAGGGCTGCTTGGGTGTGCTGGAGCTGGGTTGGTTGAAGTTCATCAGCCTGTAGCCACACAGGGTCACATCGCCTCATCGAGCCATGCTCCCTCGTCGTCTAGGTTGGTTGAGGAGGAGGAAGAGGCCACACATGAAGAAAGGGAGGAGGAGGATGAGAGCAACAGGGAGGAGGAGTACGATGAAGATTATGGACCTCCAACAACTCAATCATCTCAAACACCTCACTTGGTGCCGAAGAGGAATCTGAAGAAGAAGGATTTGCTGAGTCCGGAACCTTTCCAGAGACCCGTTACTCGACGGACCAAGAAGAAGACTGAAGAGCTTCGTTTAAAGAGTAATGAGGACCGTACCTCCAAGAGGGGAAGGAGTAACTGATTCTGCTCTTGGCTCTTGTAGTTGGGTTGTCTATGTATTTGCTATTTGGTTGAACTTCGTTTGGTTGAACTTGTCAAGTGGTTGTGAAACTACGTGAAACTATGTCTAGTGGTTTGCTATTTGTGGATCTATGTGTTTGCTATTTGTGATACTATGTGAAACTCCGTTTACTAATTAGTTGAAGTTCGTTTGAAATGTTTTCTGCACTTCAAGTTTTGTTAATGTGTATGGGATGTCTAAGTTTAATTGTTTAAGATCTGTGATATTGCTGTCATATTTGTGAAACTTGGTGTGATATTGTTTTTGAAAAGAAGAAAGATATTAAACTTGATATAGGCAAGACCCTATAGCCAAGGACCCTGGCGGTAGGATCAAACAGCCTACCGCCAGGCCCTATGGCGGTAGGGTGACCCTACCGCCAGGGCGCTCACATTTTTCGTTACAGAAGGTTTTCGGGCAAAAACCTGGCACACCCTACCGCCATGGGTGCCGGCGGTAGGATCAGGCAGCCTGCCACCAGGGCCCCTGGCGATAGGGTGCTAATCCACGTCAGCACGCGGAGACGGCGGCCATCCCCCTCCATCGCACCCTACCGCCAGGGTCCCTGGCGGTAGGCTGTATAACCCTACCGCCAGCACCCCTGGCGGTAGCAAAAGGGTCAAATCCCATTTTTTTTCCAACAGGGGTCAGATCCTGAATTTGTATGCAAAAAGGTCAAAACATGAAATTTTGCCACCTTGCAGTGGCACCGGCACATCACCCACAATCATTTTGAGTGAAGATGCCCTGGTCAATTTGAAGACGCCCTGATCGATCATGGGGGTGAGGGCGCCCTTGAGCAGGAGGAGATGCGTGCCTAGGAAAGCTGGGGATCGCAGGAGGCGATGTCTGATCTGCCTGTACGAGTGTAGGGTTGCTCTGGTTGTCATGTTAGTACAACTATGCTATCTGCCTAGAGGGGCTAGTTCTGCCAAGTTAGTTTGCGTGCATTGTATTGCAAGCTACTGTGTGTGCTGTAGGGTGGCCGTTGAGACGTTTTATGTTTCCATGGGCTCTTGCAAGATCTTCTTTGATGCCTCTCACTTGCATCAGTGCTGGTCTACGCAAAGGGAAAGACCTTGTTCTCCATGACAGTACAACCGATGAACACTTTGAGCTGGAATGTTCGTGGGCTAAACTGCCCGGCCAGACGGGCGACAGTCAGTGCTACAATCGCTGCATCCTCCTGTTAAATTATTTTCCCCCAGGAAACAAAGCTAGATAACATTGATAAATTTGTGGCGGCCTTCCTAGGCGGCAACAGGTTGTAAAGTTTTGCGCAACGCCTGGCAAGTGGGACTAGGGGAGGAATGCTTTTGCTATGGGATGACCATGTGCTTGATGTTACTGGAATCACTACTCAGGCTTATTGCCTCTCTGCCATGGTTCGGGACCACGCTTCCAATGTACAGTAAGCTTCATGCTCACCTCAGTCTATGGCCCAACTGACTGCTCCTGCAAAGACGCCTTTTTCGCCGAGCTCACCACTCTCAAGCCTATGCCAGGAGTGGCTTGGCTACCTCTTGGGGATTTCGACCAGATATACAGAGCTAGGGACAAAAACAAGCGAAATGTGAACAGGAGTAGAATCAACCGCTTTCGTGCAACCTTGCAAACCTGTGAGCTGAAAGAGATCCATCTCCAAAATAGGCGGTTTACCTGGAGCAACGAGAGAGACGACCCAACGCTGTGCAAACTCGACTCTTTCTTCTGTAATGCCGACTAGGAGACGACATTCAACACCCACGTGCTAAATGCTTTGTTGTCTTCCCTCTCCGATCATTGCCCCCTCTTGCTGGCAGATGACAAGGGGCCCAGAAGACCACGGTCTTTCAAGTTTGAGAATTTTTTGGTATCTTTGCCCGGTTTTGTTGACATGATCACAAAGGCTTGGAATGAATGGGTGTGTCACACGGAACCTTGTCAGGCCTTGCACCACAAGCTGAAGAAAACGGCACTTCGCCTCACGGAGTGGAGTAGGAACTTGTTCTCCAAGGCAAAGGTGCAATTGCATGCGGCCATGCTTGTAATCCTTCGCTTGGACATTGCCCAGGAGGAGAGACCCCTCTCCCCGGAGGTACGTGACCTCCGCTCTAGACTCAAGCGAAGGGTGATTAGCTTAGCAGTGCTCGAGAGGGCTAGGAAGAGCCAGTGTGCTAGGATTGCCAATTTGAAAGACAGTGACGTGAACACCAAATTCTTCCACCGTCGCATAAATGCCAGAAGAAGGAAAAACCATATCCATCGGATAAAGCATGGCCAGGGTTGGGTGACAGAGCACAAAGAAAAGAAAAGACCATCCATGACCACTTCTCCACGGTCTTAAGCAAAGGGGCATCGAGCAACAAGGACTTTAACTGGGAGGAATTGAACATTGTGCCTCGTGACTTGCATGACCTTGATGCCACTATCACCGAGGAGGAGGTGTGGGCGGCCATCAAGGAAATGCCGTCAGACAAGGCACCTGGTCCGGACGGCTTCACAGGCATCTTTTTTAAAAAGTGTTGGGGATCATAAAAAATGACATCATGAAGGACATTCAATGCTTTGACTGCCTTCGCACTGACAATCTTCAATGGCTTAACTCCGCCAATGTTGTTCTCTTGCCCAAAAAGGAGGGCGCAGAAGGCATCTCTAATTATAGGCCCATTAGCCTTATTCATGCTATTACCAAGATCATCGCCAAGGTCCTATCACTACGGCTCACGCCCCATATGGACGCCCTTGTCTCCCACGCCCAAAGTGCTTTCATTAAGAGGAGAAGCATCCATGACAACTTCATGTATGTTTGGAATTTCGCTAGAAGACTTCACAAGTGCAAGACCCCCGCCCTGCTTTTCAAGCTTGACATAAAAAAGGCGTTTCATTCAGTCAAGTGGGGTTACATCCTTGATCTTCTTCAGCGGTTGGGTTTCCCGGTGAAATTCCGGGATTGGATTGCGGCACTCCTATGCACTTCTTCCTCACGTTTCTTGCTCAATGGGCTACCCGACCCCCTATTAAACATGGATGTGGCCTTTGCCGGGGAGACCCAATCTCCCCCCTACTATTTGTCATTGTGATTGGTCCGCTACATCACATCCTCGACTTGGCAACCCGTAAAGGTCTACTTCATAAGATATGTGGTCGTGGTGTAATGGTGTGCATCTCTCCATATGCGGATGACCCGGTGCTATTTGTGGCTCCGATCAAGAGGGGCATTGACAACCTCGCTTCTATCTTCCCAGGCTTTGGCGAGGTGAGGGGCCTCTGCACCAACTTCCAAAAAATCTCGGTCGTGCCTATTCGATGCAATCACCTTGACCTCGGGCAAATCCTTCAGATCATGCTGGCATCTAGGGCCTCCTTCCCTATGAAGTACCTAGGCCTCCCGTTCTCCATTTGACAACTAAAAAGGGTGGACTTCCAATATCTAGAAGACAAGGCGGCAGGCAAATTGGTCACTTGGGAAGGCCAAAACATCACTACTATTGGGCGCATGGCCCTTGTCAAGTTGGTCATCTCCTCCCAGGCGGTGTTCTCCATCACGCCGCTAATCGTGCCGCAAAGCTCTTTGAATAATCTCAACAAGATTGAGAGGGCCTTCCTGTGGTCCAGCTCAGACAAGACTACTGGGATGAAGTGCGAGGTTAATTGGGAGACCGTTTGTAGACCAAAAGAGTATGGTGTCCTAGGGGTGCTAAATACGAATAAATTTGCTCGGGCTTTGCGGCTCCGATGGCTTTGGTATGAGTGGAAAGAGACCTACAAAATTGGGGTTGGTTTTGGAAACCCTTGCACCATGGAGGACATCGACTTTTTCTATGCCTCCACAACCATCACCGTTGGCAACGGCACCAAAACGCCATTCTGGTATTCACCTTGGCTTTTGGGACGTAAACCGAAGGATATTTCCCCGCTCATCTACGAGGCTTCGAGGCGAAAAAATTGGAAGGTGCGGGAGGCCCTCAAGGACAATGCGTGGATTTTCAAAATCAACATCAACATCGTCGTCACTAGTGGCCACATTCGGGAATTCTTCACCCTTTGGATGCTCGTGCATGATTTCTCCCTTGATATCCAAGCCGAAGATGGAATCATTTGGAAACACGCAAACGATGGGCTATACACGGCGGCCATCGCCTATAAGCCTCCATTCCTTGGCTTGGTGCTTTCACCCATGGACATCATGGTTTGGAAAGTTTGGGGGCCCTCCCCCAAAAGGTCAAATTCTTCTCATGGTTGGCCCTCCAAGATAGGATTTGGACCGCCGATAGGTTGGAAAAACGTGGGTGGGTAAATTGTGGCCTTTGCCCACTTTGCAAAAGGGAGCAATAAACGGGTGCACACCTCTTCTTCAAGTGTTGCTACACTCTTCGGCTACGGGGATTGATCATCGTGAAGCTTGGACTCGTGCACATGGACACATCTGTGTGGCATCTTGAGGAATCCCTCTATGCTTGGTGGGATCGGCAGACGGACAAAAGGAACCCCAATCGACAAGCCATGGCGTCCCTCACAATGCTTGTCTCATGGACAATATGGAACGAGAGAAATGCTCGTGTGTTCCGCTACAAGAGTGCTCCACCAACTATACTCCTTAATATCATCCTTCAGGAGGCCAAACTTTGGAGTATAGAGGGCCCCAAAAAGCTAGGGTCTATTATTTTGTGCGAGTAATTGTCATGCCATGCTTTGTGGGCACTTTGTAAAACTCTATTCTCTCCTTATTTAATAAACGAGGCAAATCTTATGCCTCCATTTCGAAAAACAATCATTTTGAGTCCACGATCGCCGACGGTGAAGTCAGAGTCGTTTGCTCAGAGTTTTAGGAAGGGCGAGGACACCTCTAAGGGAGACTGATGATGATGACTTCTGCGTGCTATCTTGACTTGGCCCACTTTTCGAGGAGTGGTGTGTGTGGTTTCTTAAGTGCGTCGATCAGCAGTTGTGATGATGCTCCCTCTCCCTGATGGCTGATGAAGCAATGTAGCTTGTAGGCATGGTAAAAGTAGCCGTCTATCCATCATTTGGTAATGGTAGGTACGTCCTGATCAACCAGTCCTGGCCTTAGAACCTCCATAGCCAATATGAACAACAATTGACAATAAAGGGTTTCCTCTGCTTTATATTATAAAGCCACCATTTGATACATCCAGCTCGCTGGGCCCATAACACAAATAAGACCAAAAGGAAAAATAAGAGAAAAGAAAGAGAAACAAATGCCGACACCGGCAGATCAATGAAGTCAAGAAGACCGGCAACCGCTGCACCCTCCGGAGAAGTACCACCGCGTTCCTAGCATTCCGAAGCGTCGCGTACCAAGCAACACCTTTAAAAAGGAATGCGACGGCGCCGCCGCTGTTGCCTGAACAAGTCCTAGGGTTTCCCCCGGTACACGGAGGGCAGTGTGGAAGGGGTATACCCGACGCCCTTCAGGAAGGTCCGACGGCACCCGCGTGCGTCACTGCGTCGGTGCCGGACAAGCCGCCAGAGATTTCTTCCGACCCAAAACAACCACCGCCACCCTGGACACTCCTTGATGCACCACCCAATCCTCCACCCACCAGTTTATGCCACCACGGTCACCGAACCAACATCACCGTCTCACTGGGACCGCCAACGTGAGACATGTAGGGAGGGAAAGGAGACAACGGCCAAGGGAGCAACCACAACTCGACCTGTGGGAGGGGATAACCTCCACCGCCCTTGTAGAGCGGACCGGATACGGTAACAAGGACCTGCCAGGGCCCGACGGCCCAACCGGACCCAAATGGGTCCGGACAGTCCCTGTCCCCATGATGTAGCACGCCGGCCGATGAAGTCTTCACCGCCCGCAGACCGCCGGCGCCTCGCCACCACCACCAAGGAGCAAGGCCGCCGCGCGCCGAGCCGCCGGCCAGCCCAACCCAGATGGGGCCCAAAAGGGCCCAGATCTGGGCCGAGCGGGCAGCCACCACCCCGCCCCGCGACCAACGGCCACGCCGCCGCGTCAAGGGCACCCGTGGCCCGCGGGATCGCCGCCACCAAGCCACACCGCCGTCAGGGGGCCCGCGCCCTCCTACGTGGGTGGGGGAAAAGCCGGCCCGCCGCGCGAGCAGGGCCGGCTGGCCATGCCAGCAGGGGAGGCGGCGGGCTGCCAGAAGATTTGGCCATGCCAGCAGGGAAGGCGGCGGGCTGCCAGAAGATCTGCTGTAGGTATGCTGCAACGATCACTAGCTTTTCAGTATCTATGGCCGATGTCTTTAGCACCATTACAAGATCCCTTTCCACGGTGGCTACTGAAGGACAGTTCATGTTCACCCGGTACGAAAATCAATCCTTCGTCAGGTGCGCCGTCGACAGAGGAACGGCCTCCAGTAGACTGCGAAGTATCCGTTTGGTAGTATCAGCAGCCTCTTGCGTGCTCGTTTAGCCGTTCCATTCGTCCACAGGAGAATGTGCTCTGCAGTTTTCTGATGGCTGAACGTTCGTTGTCAGTACGAGCGACAGCATCACTGTGGAAGTTTGTGTGCGGTCGTGTTATCAGGCGAGGAAGTTTGTGTGCGTTCGTTGTCAGTACGATCAGCTTCTCTGTGAAGCGGCTGGTGACAAAATTACTCTGTGAGAGGGAGAACCATGCCGTGGAAAAAACTGTGAACATCAGATTTCAGACGGTGATAGCACGTTGGAGAATCAAGATATACCCTCAATTTATTTGCTGTAGCATAATCCATGTCAGCTTATAAGTAAGAATTTGTCAGTGCTCATGCTATGGCAATATTTTGACATAAGTTGACCATTTGGTCAATACATTGTGTCAGCTATGTTTAAAATAACTTCAGCTCTTGCTTCCAAAAATAACTTCAGCTCATGTACTAGCTGTAGCTGATACACGAGCTGATACACCTCCGTGGTGCCGCTGAAGGTGTGATCCATCACATCTGTCCTAATATGGTAAGTATGAGCAAGCGCATGATCTAAGAATTCGTAGCATTATTTCCCAAGGAGGCCATTCAAGCTGGTCTAGTATTGTGTATGAAGGACCTTTTTCATTTCTCCCATGGTAAAAAAAAATCTTCGAAAAAGAGGCAAAAGCTTTGCCTCATCACATTATTAAATTAAGAAACGTGGTCGGGTAATTTTGTGGCATGACAGTTAAGCTGGTCTCTTACTATCTCTAGTCAACTATTGTCTTTTTGGTGCCACCACATCTGATGATGTGTGTGGGGTGCTCCCTGATGAAGCAATGTAGTTTTTTTTAAAAACGAAGGCAAAAGATTTGCCTCTTCAATTAAATAAGGGAGAGAATAGTTTAGAGTTTTTTACAACGCACTCACAAATGCGGCATGGCAATTACTCGGACATTATGATGTTCCCTAGTTTCTTTGCGCCGGTGCTCACCCATAGTTTTGCATCTTCTAAAATGTTGGTAAGAAGAATCGTCGGCGGTGTGCTTTTGTGGCGGAAAACGCGGGCGTTTCTTTCGTTCCAAATTACCCAAGAAACGAGCATGGTGAGGGAGGCCATTGCGTCTCGGTTAGGAATATTATTGTCGGTTCTTTTTTGCCACCACGCGTTGACGGTTTCATCCAAGTGCCACTCGGAGGCGTCCATGTGTGCAAGTCCAAGTTGCTTTATGATCAATCTCCAAAGCCTAAGCGTGTAGCGACACTTGAAGAAGAGATGTGTCCCCGTTTCTTGTTCCCTCTTGCAAAGCGGGCAAAGGCCACAATTTTGCCAACCACGCTTCTCCAGATGATAGTTTGTAGGCGGAAATTCAATTTGGCTCCTGGGCCCAAAAATAATTTTTGAAATGTCAAAAAATCAAGACAACAATCTTAGGTGGTCTTAGTCATCATCCAAATGCTACCTGCAAATGTTGAGGCAAAAAGGATAAGCATTTTGACCTGTGCAGGAAAAAAAGTTGAAGACCAAATGTCATTCCAAATTTGTCTTTTCACCAACGAAACACTGGTGCTATGTTTCGCATGAAATTTATCAAGCATGCTTGCGACACTAACATGAACATCTATTAAAAGAATCAGATTTTTTTGATTTTTTTTTTGAATTTATTGTTATATGCTGCCGGAGCCAATTCCCTCCTTTTTTTTTGAAATTGCCAAAACGCCCCTGTCGCATGGTAGAAGCAGCCGTCCGTCCACACTATTCGTTTGGTAGGTACGTCCTGATCAACCAGTCCTGGCCACCTCCGTAGCCAATACGAACAACAGTTTGTTGATAGGTACTGTACTCTGGATGCTATTTCAAATCTGGGGGAAACTGCTGTGGGTACTGCTGTAACGATCACCAGCTTGTCAGTATCCGTGCCCGATGTCTTCAGCACCGTTACAAGATCCCTTTCGACGGTGGCTCCTGATTCCTGAAGGACACTTGATGTTCATCTGGCACCGGAATACCTTGGTCAGGTTTGCCGTCGACAGGGGCACGCACGGGGCACGGCCTCCAGGAGACAGCGAAGTAGGCGCTTGGTGGTACCAGCAACATCTTGCGTGCGCGTTTAGCCGTTCACTTCGTCCACAGGAGAATGTGTTGTGCAGTTTTCTGATGGCAGAAGTTTCG
The DNA here is from genome assembly GCF_018294505.1 of Triticum aestivum. NCBI lineage: Eukaryota > Viridiplantae > Streptophyta > Magnoliopsida > Poales > Poaceae > Triticum > Triticum aestivum. Next base: position 610,277,187 of record NC_057804.1, on the reverse strand, counting down.
TCGTCAGTACGGGCGACAGCATCATTGTCGGTGCGGAAGTTTGTGTGCGGTCGTGCTATCAGCCGGTGAATCTTTCGATCAGCTTCTTTGTGAAGCAGCTGGGGACAAAATTACTGTACGAGAGAGAGAACCATGCCGTGGAAAATAACTGTGAAGATGAGATTTCAGACGGTGATGGGCCTGATGGCACCTTGGAGAATCAGGGTGCGGATGCTGGCTTCAGCGTGAAGCCTGTCCGAGTATCGATCTTCCCTGAAATTGGTATATCCGGACACCGATCGAGTCCCAGGGCTAGGCGTTTGTTGCAGCCAGAATCGTGGGAAAGGAGGCCTGGAGAGGAGCACATGCGTCTCATTTGAGCAGCCTTTTGGGACGGTGGCATGGATCGCCACTTATGTTGACTCGCACAGTGCGGCGCGTTTTTGAAGACAATATTCCCATGACAAAAGGGGGTAGGCCCGGCCCAGCCCGGCTGGGATTCTCGGCGGATAGGACAGAGAGCTGGCCAACTTTGATTCCGAGGATTAGTCCAGGGTCTTTGTTTTGTTTGATTAGGCCAACTCCACCGCACGACCCCAAACGGACATTCGGATTGGCCGGATTTTATCCGTTTGAGGCGCCGATGGGTACGCCCGTGTCCGGCTGTGTCCATTGGGTCGTGCGTGCGCCCGCCGCGCGGCCGCACCCCAAATCACGTCCGTGTCAGAAAAACAATAAAAAAAAGAAAACATAAAAAAATGACTAAAAAAGTAAATAAAGGCAGTTTAATAAAAGATAAAACTTAGTTAGGGGGTCCATGGCCACAAAACGGCCCAGTTTCGTCACATTAATAATTAAACATAAGAAAAAACGGTCGCCGCCGGTGCGCTCCTACCCGTGCCCGTCGTTGCCGTCGCCGTGGCGCTCTTCACTGGCCGCCGGTGTCGTCGTCGTCGCTGACGAGGTCAACGTAGGCCGGCGGCGTCCACAGGTGGGCCGGCGGTGCGTGCGGTGCCTGGTAGACGGGGGCTGGCTGGACGGCGGGAGGTGCCTGCAACACCTCCTCCCGTGGCGACCCCTCCCGCTCCGGTGACTGCGGCGGAGTGGCGCGCCAGTCCACGCCCAGGACGACGGCCATCTCCAGAGCAGTGCAGGACCAGGCCCACCTCGTGCCCACCAGCTGCTGGAAGGCAGCCGCCGGCTCCTCCTCCATGGCGTCCTCCCTCCTCTCCTCCGTCAAGGCCGCCATCTGCAGCTCCGGGAAGGCCACGTCACCGGCGGCAGACAGTGCCATGGCCTCCTCCAAGCCGTCCCATTGCCGCTCGTCGTGCGTGCGCATGGAGTCCTCCATGACACGCTGCACGAGACGGGCTTCCTCCTCCGCCGTCATGCAAGGAGGTGGTGGTGGCGATGGAGACGGCGACGGCGTGGGCGTGAGGCCGCGCACCACCCTACGCCCGCGCTCCTGGGGAGCAGCCGCTCGGCGCTCTGGGCGTGGCCGCCGTGGCCTCGTCGACGTGCCGGCGAAATAGGACGCCCGCCGCGCGTCGTGCTCATCGCGGAACCAGGTGTCCCACAATGGCGAGTCGGGGGCGTACCTGGGGTCGTAGTAGAGGTCGTCCGGGAGGAGGCGGCGGCGGCGCTCGATCTCCTGGCGGCGCGCACGGCCGGTCACCGGGACCGGCGGGATCGGCACGCGGTCGGCCGACAAATGCCAGTTGTTGGGGAGGTGGGCGTCGCTCCAGGGGATCGGCGTCCTCGTCTCCCAATAACGGCGGCACACCTCAGCGCGGATGTAGTGCCGGTCGCGCTCGCCGGCGGACGCGGGGGCGATGGAGAACGCGGGCGGCGAGGGGGCTCGGCGTGGTGGCGATGGCGAGGCCGGCTCCTCCTTCTTCACCGAGCCGCGGCGACGCCCCGACGAGGAGCCAGCCTCGCGGTCGTGCTTGCCTTTGCGGCCGTAGTTCCAGAGCCCCATGGCTGCGGGGCGGCCGGCCGGCGAGTTCTTGGCTAGGGTTTGGGGCCTGGGGCTGTCGGGTTTCGAGGAGGCCGCGGGGTGGCGTGGGGCAGTGTGGACGATGACCGGTCCACGCTTCCCACTTAAAGAAGGACGGCGGCCCTTCCATGTGTGGATGACAGGTGGGGCCGCCCGCCCGTGCGCATTGATGTGGGCGGGAGGAAGGTAGGTGGCCGCCTGCCACGCGGCCCCGACGCGGACGAGGGCGCGTCCGTTTGGTGTCCGCCGCGACCCAAACCCGGCGCAAGTTTGCGCTCGAAATGGGTCGGCCCGGACACAAAACGGACTGGATGGGTCCGGGCCGTCGCGCGCTGGGCCGCCTCCTTTGTCCCTTTTACCCCAAACGGACCGGGGCGGACAGGATAGGGTCGCGCGGTGGAGTTGGCCTTAGGATCGTGATCGATCGGAATACTACTGTACTGATGGATGATGCATATAAGGCCAACTCCACCGCGCGACCCCAAACGGACGTTCGGATTGGGCCGAATCTGTCCCTTTGGGGTGACGATGGGTACGCCCGTGTCCGGCTGTGTTCATTGGGTCGTGCGTGCGTCCACCGCGCGGCCGCACCCCAAATCGTGTCCGGGGTGGACGGGATTAAAAATAATAATTAAATAACTAAAAAAGCAAATAAACGCATTTAAAAAAAGATAAAACATATATATGGGTTGGCCACAAAACGGCCAGTTTCAACGGCCACTTAAAAGGCCAAGATTCATAATTAACATAATAAGAAAATAAAAAAACTCCTCCCGCGCGCTCCTGCCGCGCCCGTCGGTGTCGTGGCCGTCGCCGTCTTCACTGGCTGCCGGTGTCGTCGTCGTCGCTGACGAGGTCGACGTACTCCGGCGGCGTCCAGAGGTGGGCCGGCGGTGCGTGGTGGACGGGGGCGGGCTGGACGGCCAGAGGTGCCTGCACCACCTCCTCACGCGGTGACGTCTCCCGCTCCGGAGTGGGGCACCAGTTCACGCCCAGGTCGGCGGCCATCTCCGGTGCAGTGCACGACTAGCCCCACCCCTCGCCCAGGAGCTTCTCAAACGCGGGCGGGTCCTCCTCCATCGGCTCCTCCGTGGAGGCCGCCGTGACGGCCGCCAGCTGCAGCTCCGGGAAGGCGACGTCCCCGGCGGCAGAGAGGGCCATGGCCTCCTCCAGTGCGTCCAACTGCCGCTCGTCGTGCGTGTTCATGTAGTCGTCCATGACACGCTGCAGGAGACGGGCCTCCTCCTCCGCTGTGATGCGAGGAGGGGGAGGGGGCGACAGAGACGGGGAAGGCGACGGCGTGGGCGTCAGGCCGCGCACCCATGTACGCCCGTGCGGCTCTACACGTGGCCTCCGCGGCCCCGACACGGTGCCGGTGAAGTAGGACGTGCGCTGCACGTCGTGCTCGTCCTGGAGCCATGTGTCCCAGAGCGGCGAGTCGGGGGCGTACCTGTGGTCGTAGTACAGGTCGTCGGGGAGGAGGCGACGGCGGCGTTTGATCTCATCGCGCCGTGCACGGCCGGTCGCCGGCACTGGCGGGATGGGGACCCGGTCCGCGGAGAGGTGCCACCCGTTGGGGAGGTGGGCGTCGCTCCACGGAACCGGTGTCCTCGTCTCCTAGTACCTCCGGCACACGTCCGCGCAGATGTACTGCCGGTCGCGCTCGCCGGAGGGCCGAGGGGCAATGGTGAAGGGGGCCGGCGCGGGGGCTCGACGGGAGGAGCACGGCGGAGACGCGGGCTCCTCCTTCTTCACGGAGTCGCGGCGGCGCCCCGAGGAGGAGCCGGCCTAGCGGTCGTGCTTGCCCTTGCCGTTCCAGAAGCCCATGGCGAGGCGGGCGGCCGGCGAGCTCGAGGAGGTGGCGGGCTAGGGTTTCTGCGCTGTCGGGGTTCGAGGAGGCCGCTGGGTGGCGTGGGGCAGTGTGGACGACGACCCGTCCACGCTTCCCACTTAAAGAAGGACGGCGACCGCTCGACATGCGGATGACAGGTGGGGCCGTCCGCTCGTGCGCATTGATGTGGGCGGGTGGAAGGTAGGTGGCCGCCTGCCACGCGGCCCCGAAGCGAACGAGGCGCGCGTCCGTTTGGTGTCCGCCGCGACCCAAACCCGGCACAAGTTTGCGCTTGAAATGGGTCGGCCCGGACACAAAACGGACAGGATGGGTCCGGGCCGTCGCATGCTGGGCTGCCTCCTTTGTCCCTTTTGCCCCAAACGGATAGGGCCGGGCAGGATGGGGTCGCGCGGCGGAGTTGGCCTAAGATGCAAAATCCAGAGACGCACGAACACACGCCTGGCCTGCCTGCACCTCCTGCCGGTGGGAATCAACCAGACACGGACCGTGTAAGACAATAGGTTTTGGGGGAATCGGCACAACCCTTTAGAGGTGGTCTATCACATATATATAATGAGGTGGTATACAATGTTAGAATATACGCGTGTAAATACAGAAGCTATACAGTCTAACATCCTTCCTCAATCTTAACCAGTTCCTAAAGAATCTAGAAGAGATTGCGCTTGCAAGCCTCAAACTGTGGTAAAGGCGATGGCTTGGTGAAGATGTCTGCAAGTTGATCCTTGGAAGAGATGAACTTGATCTCTAGTTGCTTCTGAGAGACACGTTCACGCACAAAGTGATAGTCAACTTCAATGTGTTTCGTTCGGGCATGGAATACCGGATTTGCAGAGAGGTATGTAGCACGTATGTTATCACACCAAAGGACAGGAGACCGTGGTTGGGATATACCCAATTCCCGAAGCAACAACTGTATCCAGATAATCTCCGAAGTGGCATTGGCCACAGCTTTATACTCAGCTTCAGTACTGCTACGTGAGACAGTGGCCTGTTTCCGAGCACTCCAGGCGATCAGATTAGAGCCAAAAAACACATCATAACCCCCGTAGATCGCCTGTCATCCGGATTGCCAGCCCAATCTGCATCAGAATATGCTGAGAGACATCCAGAGGAGGTCGGTCGAATATGCAACCCATGAGCCACCGTGAATCGAATGTAGTGTAAGATACGCTTAACAGCAGACCAATGAGTGTCACGGGGTGACTGCAGATACTGGCAGACTCGGTTAACAGCAAAGGAGATGTCCGGTCCTGTGATCGTCAAGTACTGAAGACCACCAACAATACTCCTGTACTCCGTCGCATCAGCAAAAGAAAGGAGTGCATCATCAACAGCAGTGAGCTTGTCAGTGGTAGACATGGGTGTAGTCGTGGGTTTGCACTTAAGCATTCCAGCCCGCTGCAGCAAATCCAAGGAGTACTTCTTCTGCGTCATAACAAGACCATCAGCCCAAGAAGTAACCTCCACACCAAGGAAGTAGTGAAGCTTCCCAAGGTCCTTGACCGCAAAATCAGCACCAAGCGAGCGAATAAGAGCAGTAGCAGCCGACTGAGAGGAGCTGACCAAAATAATATCATCCACACAGACCAACAAGTACATAGTAACCTCGGGCCTCTGTAGAAGAAATAGTGAGGAGTCAGCAGTTGAGGATGCAAAACCATGAGCACGAAGGGCCATTACAAGACGAGCATGCCAAGCACGGGGAGCTTGCTTCAGACCATAAAGTGCCTTGGACAGATGACAGAGATGATCAGGACGACCCTGATTAGAAAAACCCGGAGGCTGGCGCATATAGACCTCCTCCTCCAACACACCATGGAGGAAGGCATTTTAAACATCAAGCTGACGAATAAACCAACCTCGAGTAACAACAAGAGAGAGAAGAAGCCTGATGGTAGTAGGCTTGACCACTGGACTGAAGGTGTCTTCATAGTCAAGACCAAAACGCTGTCGAAAACCACGAGCAACAAGACAAGCTTTGTAGCGCTCAATGGACCCATCAGAATGCCTCTTCACTTTGAAAACCCATTTAGAATCAATGATATTAACCCGTGACAGTGGAGGAACAAGAGTCCATTTCTGATTGCGAATGAGAGCTTGATACTCCTGCTCCATGGCCTCTCGCCAATGAGGAATGCGCATAGCAGCTTGATACATGCGCAGCCCGGAGGAGGGATCTGCCATGGCAGCAATCATGCATGCAGCTAACCAGGAAATTGTACCATCGGTACGTTGCTTGGGCTGAAAACCGCCATTGCGGCTCCGTGTATGTGGTCGTTGAGGAACCCGGGAGCCACAGGGGGCGGAGAGGGCTGAGTCGACATGGGACTGGGCGATGGTGATAGAGATGGCGCAGCCAGCGATGGAGATGCCTCAGTCAGCACAGGCGAGAGCAAGCCTGAGCCAGGAGAGCGCGACCCAGGCGAGCTCGGCCCAGGCAAGGCCGGCATGGCAGGCCGAGAGGGCGAGGCCGGCCCAGAAGCCAGATGCACCGAGGCAGGCGGCTGAAAGGCCAGGGGTGTCGAGGTGGACGACCCAAAGGCCAGAGGCTCGGAGGCACATGACGTCGCTGGATGGTCGGTCGAACGTGCATGGGCACGGTGACCGAGGCCATGCAGAAGCTCAGCACGATCATCATGAGCCACTGGTGAGACCGACGAAGGAGGCGACGACACCTCTATAATCTCCAAGCGAGCCCCACGTCCAGTGCCTGCACCATGGTTAGGCAACAATATAGGAGAATATGCAACATCATCAAATTGGTCAGAGGAAATAGAGGATGAATGCATGGATGGTGGTTCCGCGGTGGACATAGGAAGTTTGGCAAAGGGAAAAACATGCCCATCAAACACGACATCCCTGGATATATAGACACGATTAGTGGAAACATGAAGACATTTATATCCTTTATGAAGAGAGCTATAGCTAAGAAAATACACTTCTTTGAACGAAACTCAAGCTTGCGCTTGTTATATGGAAGGAGATGCGGCCAGCAAGCACACCCAAAAACTGTGAAAAAGGTGTAATTGGGTTGTTCATTAAGGAGAGCTTCAATAGGAGTCTTCATGTTCAAAACACGAGTGGGAGTACGGTTGATGAGAAAACATGCAGTGGTGAAAGCATCACTTGTCGTGGTTCTAAGTCTGACAGTAGAATAGGGGGTAGGTATGGAGAGGCAAGATCCTAGCTATGGAGTAGTTGTACACACAAGTGTTTTACGAGTTCATGGCCTTCTCGGAGGAAGTAACAGCCCTACGTCTCGGAGCCCGGAGGTGGTCGACTGGTTTATGTGTATACGAGTTACAGGGGTGCGAACCCTTTACACTGAGGAGGGGGTGGCTTATATAGAGTTCGCCAGACCCCTCCGGCCCTCAGTTATGCAGGGTTTAAAGTACATTAAGACAGGGGGTTACTGGTAAGGCCCTCATAAAGTGCCATGAAGACTATTAAATCTACTTAATGATAGACCGTTGCGTGCTGAGTGACTTTAGGTCTCCTGGCCGTTGAGTGGTTAGCTTCATGGTCGAGTGGCTATCTTTATCGTCGAGTGTCCTTGAGTTTGTCGAGTGAAGTTCCTCTTGGTCGACTGGAAGGTAGCTTCTTCTAAGGATGTCCTTGGGTAGGGTATCCTAGATAGGTCCAAGACCCTACCCTAGGTACATGACTTCATCATTAGCCCCCAAATGGATTGAGGTTCGAGTGAGGAAAGGGTTAATAGTTTTCTCCGACCTATTTCCCATGCTCTGATTATGTCGTATCCTGGATCAGCAATTTTTCTTTTTTGGCGTTGGCATTAACCTTTCTTCCAGTCGCTTTGATCCATTCTTTTCTTCTGTCGAGTGAACTTTTGAACTTAGTGAACTTCTGAGCGATGGATCGCAGGAAATCTACCGTCTGACAGATTGATCTGCCGTTAGCGGATTTTGCGGGATCCGAATTTTGGGAAGCGCGCGAAGCGGGGCGGACCACGGTACTCGGATAGGATAAGGCGTGGACGCCTCGATTTCCGTGCCGCCTTTTTCGCCACGTATCATGCGTGCGCGACTGTTTCAGGATGTGACAGGACCGCCCGGGCCTACTTGTCAGCCACTCGGAAGCGTCCTTATATAAAGCGCCGGGCGAGGGTTTTTGAACAGTGCCTTCTCATTCTCCTCTCTGCCCCCTTTGCCTCCACCCGCTGTGCCTGCTCTCGCCTCCGCCTATCCACTCTTCGCGTGCTTCGCCGGTGACAATGGTGAAGGAGAAGACGGAGGCCTTGGAGCACGCGAAGAAGGCGACGGCGACGGGGAAAGCGAAGGGGAGAGCGTCCAGTCGGGGCGGGTCTTCGTCAAGGTCCCTCTTGCCAAAAGGTTGGGTCCAAGTGTCAGGACCCCGACTCGATGACACATCGATCTAGCCTATAACACCTCATATCACTTTGCGGCCTCACGCACGGTATCCCCACGGGTGTCGCCTTACCTTTGCCCGGGACCGTTTGCGCCTTTTGGCTCACATATATGATAGTGTCGCTAGCATCCATATGTTAAGGAGCCCGGGCTGACATGACTAGTTGTAAACCCAAAGTGGCACAGACTTACAGGGACAGGCATCCATGACCCAGCTTCGAACGTGTCGGTCATCAGCAAGAGGGTTCGGGCTGTAGCACTGGGCTAGCAGGACTCCGGTAAACCGGGCTGTAGTGTGCTAACAGGACTCCTGTACTCAATGCGTGACATTTCCCCGAAGGCACAGACACCGGAACGAAGAAGGACACATGCCGGCCAGCCTAAGTGTTCCAGAGCAGTAGCAAGCTACCATGGCTTAGTGGTAACACTAGGAGACATTTCCCGGTAAGAGAGGCTACTAAAGATAAACAACTAGATAGTCAGATCCCACACATACCAAGCATTTCAATAACATACACACAGTATGCTCGATATGTGCAAATACAACATGGCATCACAACATGACTCTACGACACAAGTACTTTATTTAAGGCTCAGGGAGCCATACATAATCATACACACAGGTACGGGTCACACGACCCAGCATTCAAGTCATACAGTCATACAAACCAGCAGCGGAAGTAACTTGTCTGAGTACAGACAACTAGTAAAATAAAAGAGGCTTGGAAAGCCTAGCTATACTACGTGGTCCTTCACAAGCTCAGGATCACCACCTGGGCCTTAGCCTACTCATTGATGTCAACGTCTACGTAGAACCCATCAGAAGGGGTTGCAGCGTCTTCTGTAAAAATGTAAATTATAGCAACATGAGTACAAAGGTACTCAGCAAGACTTACATCAGATCCTACATACATGCATATTATCAAGAAGGGTTGGTGGAGTTGTTGCAGCAAGCCAGCTTTGACTCTTGGCTAGGCTAACCTACGAGACTCCAACTTGAAATGGTTTTGCGTACACGAGTCCACTACTCACCACTTCAATACACTACCGAGGATCCACCTCCGTCTTCCTATGGAAGAGCCATCCTCGGCACTCACACTTATCTTGAGGCTTTTAGTAGTTTCCATTTACTTGTCTATGAACTGTATAGGCAACCAAGTAGTCCTTTACCGCGGACGCGGCTATTCGAATAGATCATGATAACCCTGCAGGGGTGTACTTCTTCATACATGTTTCCACCACTTAGCGTCTGCACACGACATGTGCTCGGCAGACTTCAAGCGAAAGCCGACGTGGGTGTAGACCACGACCTACCTAAACACCTAAGTCTCTAGTCCAGGTTTATCGCCTATCCAGGTTCCATCCGCAGGGAGTCCGGCCGAGGTTTCCCATACGGCCCCGAACGATGTGAACAGGGTTCCCGAGATACCTAACGGGTATTCGGTACACCGTGCCACGTACCTACCGCATCACAGCCCACCCCTACGGTCAGCGCTGTCCACGGCCTCCAGTAGGCTACAAACACCAGAAACTACTTGCAACTCCTGGACAGAGAACTAGGGTGGATAAGAAGTCGAGCGGGGTCATATTTCAGGGCCCAATGCATGGTAGTAGCTGTATCTTAAATCACACATACAGATCTCAGTGCTTAAGGTCGGTTTCAATGAAACAACCCACCATGTACTCCTACATGGCCTCTCATCGATACCTTTACCAAATCGTGTTTACCACACCATTCTCATTACCGACATAATCATTTCACTCTAGCCCATCACCCAGATGAACCAGACCTGACACGACTCTAAGCATAGCAGGCATAGCAAGGTAGGAACAACACATACATATGGCTCAATCAACTCCTACACATGCTAGTGGGTTTCATCTAGTTACTGTGGCAATGACAGGTCATGCAGAGGAAATGGGTTCAACTACCGTAGCACACAGCAGTTTGAAACGCGTTGTCTTAATGCAATAAAAGAGAGCAGGAGCGAGAACATGGGATTGTATCGATATGATCAAATGGTTGGTTGCTTGCCTGATGATTCGATGCACTGATACGGTTCTTCGTTAGGGTAATCACGGTACTCCTCAGAGGCAGAACCTGCCGCAAAGAACACCGATACACAACCATCACCAAACAATGTGCAACAATATGATGCATGCATGAAACATGGCAATATGAGTGAGTTGGGCTAATGCAACTAGGACCAGAAGGGTTTGAACCAATTTGAATCAAAGATTCAAATTTTAGACCCAAACATGGCCCTTTAAAGTGTTTTTCCTTGTTCTGCATTAAACATCAGGTTAACTTGTTTAGTCATGCATGAAAATAGTACAGATGGATAGATTGGATTTTTCTGATCATTTTTCATATATAATTTGTCTGATTTGGAGTTACAGAATAAAAGTTATGAATTTTTTAAAGTTTAAACTATATTCTGGAATTTCCTATATTAGATTAAATCCAGAAAATCAATTATTGCGTCAGCCTGACGTCAGTGTGACGTCAGCAGGTCAACGGGACACGTTCGAGTCAAACCTGACAGTGGGTCCCACGTGTCAGTGTGATTAATTAAACTAAAATTAATTTAAACTAATCCTAATTAGTTAACAGGGCTGGGCCCCACCTGTCATTGACTCAGGGGAGTCAACCAGGGCCCACCCGTGGTCAAACCCGGGTCGGCTGCACCGGCGTTTAGCCGCCGGCGAGCCCGACGCGGCGGCGGAAGTGGTTTTGGCCGTTTCGGCCACCAAATGGGTCGCGGAGACCACCGGAGAGGAGCTGAGGTCGAGCCGCAGCTCTTGGTGGAGTCCGTTGGGGTCGGGGTGGCCGGAGTTGGCGCCGGCGACGACTTTGGCGGCCACCGGAGTTTGGCCAAAGTCGAACTTGTCGCTAGGGGGATTGGTGAGGTGCGGGGAGTAGCTAGTTAGGTGCTACGTGACGCGGTGAGCATGATGGACACCGTGGAGTGGCTGGAGGATGACCGGGAGCACGTCGGCGACGAGCTCCACGGCGGTGGGTGCGGTTGAGCTCCGGGAGGTCGCTACACGGCTCGGGAGCAAGAAAGGAAGGGAGGGGAAGATGGCTAAGCTCACAGTGAGTGCGACGAAGCCCTTGGTGCGGCCGGGGATGGACCGGAGCGACGACGGCGTTGAAGGGGATCTCCGGCGACGGCGGACTCGGGCGAGGTCGGTGCGGTGGACTCGGGCGTTGCGAGCGCTCGGGGCTCGGCTTGCTCGATGAAGTGGACAGCGGCGGAGCTCCTGGACACGACGAGAGGACGCACGGGCGGCGGGGAGCACGGCTACGACGTAGGCACGGCGGTGGTGGCGTCGGTCATGGCGGGGGAGCGCGAGGGGGAGGAGCTGGAGAGGAGAGGGGGTGTCTGGGGGGTTCGGGGGAGAGAGGGAGGGCGATCCACGACGTCACCGGGCGAGGGGAGCGGCGAGGCGGCGAGCAGGTGCGTGGCGCGCGCTGCGGTCGCCGTCGGGCACCTGCCTGCCTGCCTGGCCGGCAAGCAGCTCGCTGGAGCGGCGCTGGGCTGGGCCGGCAGGTGGGCCGGGTGCTGGCGCCAGGTAAGCTTTTCTATTTTTCTCTGTTTTCTGTTTTTTTAATACTTCTGCAACTTTGTTGAATTAATAAAAATACTTAGGCAACTCCTAAAATCACCAAACTACTCCTGGTCCATAGTTGGATTATTTCCAACATGAAACATTTTAGTTTGGAGATATTTGAGCATTTAAATATTTTATATAATTTTAAATGCCCAAATTCAAATATTTATGATTTAATTCACAAACCCTAAGATGGCCTAGGAAAATGTGCATCACTTTTGGCAGAGGTTCTGATCCAAGACAAAAATGATGGGCATTTTAGAAGGGCATTTCAGGTTCATTGAAAAAGTTTTTAGTAAACCCTAATTGGTTTCAGAGGGGACTGGGGGTTCTGTCATCCCCATTTCAGGTTTCTGATGAAAGAGTAAATATGATGCAACACTCTAATGCATGAACTAGCTAGGGTGTGACAACTCACCCCCACTCAAAAGAATCTCATCCCGAGATTCGGGTTCTTCCGGAAAGAGGGCGGGATACTCGAGTCGAAGACGATCCTCCCTTTCCCAAGTTGCTTCATCCTCAGAATGGTGTGACCATTGAACTTTGAGAAACTTGATATTATGACGCCGAGTGGTACGCTCGGCCTGATCGAGGATACGAGTGGGGTACTCTCGATACGTAAGATTATCTTGGAGATCAAGCGTTTCGTGGTCCACTCCACGGATAGGATCCGAGAAGCAACGCCTGAGTTGAGAAACGTGGAAGACATTGTGGACTCTGGAGAGATGCGGAGGTAGTTCCAACTGGTAGGCAACTTCTCCTCGTTTGGCGAGAATGCGAAAAGGTCCAATGTAACGAGGAGCCAATTTGCCTTTGATACCGAAACGATGGGTTCCCTTCAGAGGGGTAACCCGAAGGTAAGCCTTCTCGTCAATCTCGAAAGTCATAGCCTTATGTTTTCGGTCATATTGACTCTTCTGACGGGATTGGGCTGTTTTCAACTTTTCACGAACGATGCGAACTTGCTCTTCTGCTTCCTGAATCATATCCGGGCCAAAGAATTGTCTTTCCCCGGTCTCTGACCAGTTAAGGGGTGTTCGACACCGTCGTCCATAGAGAACTTCAAAAGGGGCTTTACCCAAGCTAGATTGATAGCTGTTGTTGTAAGCAAATTCGGCAAATGGAAGGCATTTCTCCCACTCCATTCCGAAAGAGATAACAGAGGCTCGAAGCATGTCTTCTAGAATCTGGTTGACGCGTTCTACTTGACCACTCGATTGAGGGTGAAAAGCGGTGCTAAAGGAAAGGCGGGTTCCCATAGCATTTTGGAAACTTTCCCAAAATCGAGAGGTGAAAAGACTTCCTCGATCCGAGTTAATTTCCAAAGGAACACCATGGAGAGACACTATTCGGGAGATGTATAAGTCTGCCAACTGACTAGCGGTTATACTCTCACGAACAGGTAAGAAATGGGCCACTTTGGAAAGACGATCGACAACGACAAAGATAGCATTATTCCCTCTCTTGGTCCTGGGAAAACCGGTAATGAAATCCATACCAATTTTATCCCATTTCCATTCAGGAATAGCTAGGGGTTGAAGGGTGCCAGCAGGCCGTTGATGCTCTGCTTTTACACGACGACAGACGTCGCAATTAGCAATATACTGAGCAATTTCTCTCTTCATCCTAGTCCACCAGAACCTCTGGCGTAGGTCCTGATACATCTTGGTACTACCGGGATGAATGGTGAGAGGAGATTCATGAGCCTCCTTAAGGATCAACTGCCGTAGATGCTGGTTCTTGGGAACCACTAAACGGTTCTCAAAGTACACAACACCATGATCATTTGTGGAGAAACAACTAGCACCTCCGCTAGCAATGTTCTCCTTGATCTTAGCTATTCCCTTATCTCGCTTCTGGGCAGCGATGATTTGATCCGTAAGAGTAGGTTTCGCCACCAAGGTGGAAAGAAATCCTTGAGGAACAATGTGAAGGTTAAGCTTCCGAAATTCCTCATGGAGAAGCGGTTGACTTTGTTGTAACATCAGGTTGTTACAATAAGATTTACGACTTAGTGCATCAGCCATGACGTTGGCTTTCCCTGGGGTGTAAGTTATTCCTAAGTCGAAATCTGTGATCAACTCGACCCAACGTCTTTGCCTGAGATTCAAATCCGGTTGGGTGAAGATGTACTTCAGACTTTGGTGATCAGTGAATATTTCGCAACGATTACCGAGGAGGTAATGTCGCCAGGTTTTAAGTGCATAGACTACAGCTGCAAGCTCTAGATCATGAGTAGGATAATTCTCCTCATGTGGGTGCAATTGCCGTGAGGCGTAAGCAATTACGTGTCGATCTTGCATGAGAATGCAACCTAGTCCTTGTCGCGAGGCGTCGCAGTAGATAACAAAGTCCTTAGAGAAGTCTGGCGGTACCAGAACGGGAGCAGAAGTCAGGCGTCTTTTCAGTTCCTGAAAGCTGTGCTCACATTGTGGAGTCCATTCGAACTTTTTATCTTTCTTGAGGAGTTCGGTTAGGGGTTTAGCAACTTTGGAGAAATTTTCGACAAAGCGACGGCAATAGCTCGCTAAGCCCAGAAAACTCCGAACTTGCTTGACCGATTCAGGTGGAGTCCAATTAAGGACGGCTTGAACTCGCTCAGGGTTAACAGCAATACCTTTACCAGATATTACATGACCCAGATAGGTCACTTCTGACAACCAAAATTCACATTTAGAGAATTTGGCATAAAGGCGATGCTCTCGAAGTTTCGTCAACACTAGCCTTAGATGTTCGGCATGTTCTTCCTCGTTCTTGGAGTAGATGAGTATATCATCGAGGTAAACCACGACGAATTTATCCAAATACTCCATGAAGATTGAGTTCATTAACCGAGAAAAGGTGGCTGGAGCGTTGGTTAAACCGAAGGACATGACGGTGTACTCGTATTGGCCATAACGAGTAACAAAGGCCGTTTTAGGAATGTCCCCGTTCCTGATTTTGATTTGATGGTAGCCCAACCTCAAATCCATTTTGGAGAAGACTGAGGATCCAGCGAGCTGATCATACAGGTCGTTGATCCTGGGGAGCGGATATTTGTTCTTGATTGTGACCAAATTGACAGGTCGATAATCTACAACCATCCGGTCCGTACCATCCTTCTTCTTGACGAAGAGGACGGGGCAAGCCCACGGAGATGAACTAGGTCGGATGAAACCCTTTTTCAAGGACTCATCGAGTTGTTTCTTAAGCTCGGCTAGTTCTAGTGGTGCCATCTTATAAGGTCTTCTAGCAATCGGGACGGTTCCTGGAATGAGGTCTATTACGAACTCAACATCCCTGTCAGGTGGAACACCTGGCAATTCCTCTGGGAAGACATCCGGAAAGTCACGGACTACCGGGACGTCCTCAAGGTCTGGCAAAGGGCTGGCGTTAAGAGAATATAACTGTCGCTTGGCTATTCGGGTCAAGACATTGACTATCTTCCCCGAAGGATGGGTAAGTTGAACAGTCCTAGAGAAGCAATCAATTTGGGCATGATGAACTGACATCCAGTCCATACCCAGAATGATATTAATATCTGAAGATTTGAGGGCTATCAAAGATGCGAGGAAAACAAGTCTGTCGACTTGGATTTCATTTCCATGGCTTACTCTAGAAGTTTGCCATTTGGATCCCGGAGTTTGAATTACCATAGAGGTTGGCATGTCACAGAATGCGATGTTATGCAAACGAGCATAATTTTCGGATATAAAAGAATGAGAGGCTCCTGTATCGAAAAGAACAGATGTCGGGTGGCAATTAACAAGAAGCGTACCAAGAACGACGTTGGGATCCTCTTGAGCTTCCTCGGCAGAGATACAGTTGACATGGCCACGTGTAGCGGTGGCCGGCTTGGCGTGGAACACTTTCCCTGTCGGCTTGCCACGGCCAACAGCTTTAGCAGATTGGTTGGGGTTGGTCTGGGGACACTCACGCATATAGTGGCCAGATTCCCCACACTTGAAACAAGTCACGGAACTGGTACGTGGAGGAGCATTGTTGGTTGGACCACCATAGGGCTTGGCTGGTGCAGACTGTTGAACGGGGCGAGGCGCCTGGAAGGATGGCCTCGGTGTGAACCTGGGTGGCAGGGCAGTGTTGGGCACCCACACGCGGCGCTTCTGAGGACCAGCACCGGATGAGGAACCCACGTCACGGCCATGCTTGCGTGTTGCGTCATAATCAGTCTGACCAGTCTCAGCACTGATGGCCTTGTTAACAAGTTTCTGAAAGGATGTGCACTCATGCAGACGGAGGTCGCGGCGAAGCTCAGGACTAAGCCCCTTACGGAACCTTGCTTGCTTCTTGGCATCGGTAGAAACTTCCTCAGTGGCATATCGTGCGAGGTTACCAAACTCCCTGCTGTAAGCATCCACAGAGAGTCGGCCTTGGGTGAAATTGCAAAATTCCTCACGTTTACGGTCCATGAGACCCTCCGGAATGTGATGTTCACGGAAAGCCTCGCTGAATTCAGCCCAAGTAGTGACATGGCCCGCTGGGCGCATAGCTCCATAATTCTCCCACCATAGACTGGCGGGGCCTTCAAGATGATATGCAGCAAAGGTGACCTTGTCAGCCTCAGCTACTAGCGCAGAACGCAGTTTGTGAGAAATACTGCGAAGCCAGTCATCAGCGTCGAGAGGCTCGACGGAGTGGTGGAACGTGGGTGGATGTAACTTGATGAAATCACTGAGTGACACCACGTTAGTCCTCTGATGGTGTGCTGTGTTCTGTTCAATACGCTCCAACAAACGGTTGGTCTCCCGCTTATTTCTCTCAGCTTCCATCATAACCTCGGCTAGGGAAGGAGGATGAGGCAGATTTGCATTCCTGACTTCACTGCCTTCGGCCTGCTCTTGAGGAGCAGGGTTAGTGCGCGTGTTGACCATCCTAGGTAAACAAGACAATGATTTAGTCAGAATGATAAAATTCCGACATAGGATACAGAATGTAAGGAATAACTCGGAATGCAAGATGATCATCCGTATGACATGGTAGATACAGAAACTGCTTCTTTATTCCATCGTCATACACACCATACAAGGTTTAGTACAAGACCAAACAAGGTACTATTACGGTGAAAGAGGATTACATCACATCGGAGGCATCCCAAGCTCCTATACATTATTTTTCTACACCTCCGGAAGCGGTACAAACTAGGTCATATCCCACGAGTCACGCAGGACGATAGACGACACAGCTAGTACAAACTAGTGATACTACCACTAACTCAGACCGATCCGTAGTAGTCCTCGTAGAAATCACCTCCATAGCCTGGAAGCTCAACATGATCATCCGGGAACAGACGATCTCGCGGAGCTTGTGGACCATAGGGGCTAGGATGAGGTCTTGGACCAACAGACGGTGGCCTGCGGGGACCGCGAGGTGGGGTGATGCCTCCTACATCACGCCAACCCATCACGTCTGGCAGAGCAGATCTCACAGGATAGAGATCGCGCATATCCGAATATCCAGCTTGCACCGCCGGTGCAAACCGAGTCAACGTGGCCCAATGGTCAGCACGGGTATTGAAAAGCTCTAGCCTCAAGGCCCGATTTTCACGGTCCTTATCCTCGAGCATCTCAGCAGTGGTGCGAGTCCGTGAATCCTCCTGAGTGGGGTCAGCATAGATAGCCTGGAGATACCCTTGTGCTCCCGGAAGTGATCCTGGCATATACCGGAAATCAGAGTCCCGAAATAGGCCAGACCTGACTCGCATGATGGTCATCATAGAGTAGGCGGCGTCCTGCACAGCCATCTCAATAGTAACCCCGAGTCCATAGGAGCAGTGAAGGGGCTCGGTGGATCCAGGATAAGATGGAAATATCCTGACAGTGCAGAGATACTGGCTTTGATTAAAGTCTCGGAATTGCTCTTCGACCGTGTACTCAGGATACCAACGGTATCCAGCCTCAGTCATTACCCTGACCAACATGGCGGTATGGCCGGGTACATCTAGGCATCGAGTCAGGCGAACCACTTGATTGAGGTCGCGAGTGGCCATCTGAAAGCACAACCATAATGCAAAGGCATTAGAATTTCTAGCAAAATTTTGGCAGCATAACAGCTGTAAATGCTCAAGAAGGATTTTGAGACATTTGACAAAGGATTTCATACACACTCAACAGCATCATATCAAGTTCTGGGTCCATCCTAGCAACATAATGTGACAGTAGAACTGAACTAGGCTTGTATCCATCAAACCTATAAGGTACTACTGATTAATAACACGTGATCCTGATAGAGAGAATAGATCCTAATTCCTTAACCCCCGGTGGAAGAATAGACTGACTCAGATCAGAATGTCATAAGATAAAGGAGTAAAAAGAGCCTTACGTTCCAACCCACAAACAATTCCCCTACATATAACTAAAGAATTTCTAGACTCAACATCGACCAGTTTGGCTTGGAGAACCTACAGGCAGTCCGGCTCTGATGCCAACGCTGTCAGGACCCCGACTCGATGT
The DNA here is from genome assembly GCF_018294505.1 of Triticum aestivum. Taxonomy (NCBI): domain Eukaryota; kingdom Viridiplantae; phylum Streptophyta; class Magnoliopsida; order Poales; family Poaceae; genus Triticum; species Triticum aestivum. The sequence continues at coordinate 610,258,911 of NC_057804.1, read as the reverse complement.
CACATCGATCTAGCTTGTAACACCTCATATCACTTTGCGGCCTCACGCACGGTATCCCCACGGGTGTCGCCTTACCTTTGCCCGGGACCGTTTGCGCCTTTTGGCTCACGTATATGATAGTGTCGCTAGCATCCATATGATAAGGAGCCCGGGCTGACATGACTAGTCGTAAACCCAAAGTGGCACAGACTTACAGGGACAGGCATCCATGACCCAGCTTCGAACGTGTCGGTCATCAGCAAGTGGGTCCGGGCTGTAGCACTGGGCTAGCAGGACTCCGGTAAACCGGGCTGTAGCGGGCTAACAGGACTCCGGTACTCAATGCGTGACATTTCCCCGAAGGGACAGACACAGGAACGAAGAAGGACACATGCCGGCCAGCCTAAGTGTTCCAGAGCAGTAGCAAGCTACCATGGCTCAGCGGTAACACTAGGAGACATTTCCCGGTAAGAGAGGCTACTAAAGATAAACAACTAGATAGTCAGATCCCACACATACCAAGCATTTCAATAACATACACACAATATGCTCGATATGTGCAAATACAACATGGCATCACAACATGACTCTACGACACAAGTACTTTATTTAAGGCTCAGGGAGCCATACATAACATACACAAGGTACGGGTCACACGACCCAGCATTCAAGTCATACAGTCATACAAACCAGCAGCGGAAGTAACTTGTCTGAGTACAGACAACTAGTAAAATAAAAGAGGCTTGGAAAGCCTAGCTATACTACGTGGTCCTTCACAAGCTCAGGATCACCACCTGGGCCTTAGCCTACTCATTGATGTCAACGTCTACGTAGAACCCATCAGAAGGGGTTGCAGCGTCTTCTGTAAAAATGTAAATTATAGCAACATGAGTACAAAGGTACTCAGCAAGACTTACATCAGATCCTACATACATGCACATTATCAAGAAGGGTTGGTGGAGTTGTTGCAGCAAGCCAGCTTTGACTCTTGGCTAGGCTAACCTACGAGACTCCAACTTGAAATGGTTTTGCGTACACGAGTCCACTACTCACCACTTCAATACACTACCGAGGATCCACCTCCGTCTTCCTACGGAAGAGCCATCCTCGGCACTCACACTTATCTTGAGGCTTTTAGTAGTTTCCATTTACTTGTCTATGAACTGTATAGGCAACCAAGTAGTCCTTTACCGCGGACGCGGCTATTCGAATAGATCATGATAACCCTGCAGGGGTGTACTTCTTCATACATGTTTCCACCACTTAGCGTCTGCACACGACATGTGCTCGGCAGACTTCAAGCGAAAGCCGACGTGGGTGTAGACCACGACCTACCTAAACACCTAAGTCTCTAGTCCAGGTTTATCGCCTATCCAGGTTCCATCCGCAGGGAGTCCGGCCGAGGTTTCCCATACGGCCCCGAACGATGTGAACAGGGTTCCCGAGATACCTAACGGGTATTCGGTACACCCGTGCCACGTACCTACCGCATCACAGCCCACCCCTACGGTCAGCGCTGTCCACGGCCTCCAGTAGGCTACAAACACCAGAAACTACTTGCAACTCCTGGACAGAGACTAGGGTGAATAAGAAGTCGAGCGGGGTCATATTTCAGGGCCCAATGCATGGTAGTAGCTGTATCTTAAATCACACATACAGATCTCAGTGCTTAAGGTCGGCTTCAATGAAACAACCCACCATGTACTCCTACATGGCCTCTCATCGATACCTTTACCAAATCGTGTTCACCACACCACTCTCATTACCGACATAATCATTTCACTCTAGCCCATCACCCAGATGAACCAGACCTGACACGACTCTAAGCATAGCAGGCATAGCAAGGTAGGAACAACACATACATATGGCTCAATCAACTCCTACACATGCTAGTGGGTTTCATCTAGTTACTGTGGCAATGACAGGTCATGCAGAGGAAATGGGTTCAACTACCGTAGCACACAGCAGTTTGAAACGCGTTGTCTTAATGCAGTAAAAGAGAGCAGGAGCGAGAACATGGGATTGTATCGATATGATCAAATGGTTGGTTGCTTGCCTGATGGTTCGATGCACTGATACGGTTCTTCGTTAGGGTAATCACGGTACTCCTCGGAGGCAGAACCTGCCGCAAAGAACACCGATACACAACCATCACCAAACAATGTGCAACAATATGATGCATGCATGAAACATGGCAATATGAGTGTGTTGGGCTAATGCAACTAAGACCAGAAGGGTTTGAACCAATTTGAATCAAAGATTCAAATTTCAAACTCAAACATGGCCCTTTAAAGTGTTTTTCCTTGTTCTGCATTAAACATCAGGTTAACTTGTTTAATCATGCATGAAAATAGTACAGATGGATAGATTGGATTTTTCTGATCATTTTTCATATATAATTTGTCTGATTTGGAGTTACAGAATAAAAGTTATGAATTTTTAAAGTTTAAACTATATTCTGGAATTTCCTATATTAGATTAAATCCAGAAAATCAATTATTGCGTCAGCCTGACGTCAGTGTGACGTCAGCAGGTCAACGGGGCACGTCCGGGTCAAACCTGACAGTTGGTCCCGCGTGTCAGTGTGATTAATTAAACTAAAATTAATTTAAACTAATCCTAATTAGTTAACAGGGCTGGGCCCCACCTGTCATTGACTCAGGGGAGTCAACCAGGGCCCACCCGTGGTCAAACCCGGGTCGGCTGCACCGGCGTTTAGCCGCCGGCGAGCCCGACGCGGCGGCGGAAGTGGTTTTGGCCGTTTCGGCCACCAAATGGGTCGCGGAGACCACCGGAGAGGAGCTGAGGTCGAGCCGCAGCTCTTGGTGGAGTCCGTTGGGGTCGGGGTGGCCGGAGTTGGCGCCGGCGACGACTTTGGCGGCCACCGGAGTTCGGCCAAAGTCGAACTTGTCGCTAGGGGGTCGGTGAGGTGCGGGGAGTAGCTAGTTAGGTGCTACGTGACGCGGTGAGCATGATGGACACCGTGGAGTGGCCGGAGGATGACCGGGAGCACGTCGGCGACGAGCTCCACGGCGGTGGGTGCGGTTGAGCTCCGGGAGGTCGCTACACGGCTCGGGAGCAAGAAAGAAGGGAGGGGAAGATGGCTAAGCTCACAGTGAGTGCGACGAAGCCCTTGGTGCGGCCGGGGATGGACCGGAGCGACGACGGCGTTGAAGGGGATCTCCGGCGACGGCGGACTCGGGCGAGGTCGGTGCAGTGGACTCGGGCGTTGCGAGCGCTCGGGGCTCGGCTTGCTCGATGAAGTGGACAGCGGCGGAGCTCCTGGACACGACGAGAGGACGCACGGGCGGCGGGGAGCACGGCTACGACGTAGGCACGGCGGTGGTGGCGTCGGTCATGGCGGGGGAGCGCGAGGGGGAGGAGCTGGAGAGGAGAGGGGGTGTCTGGGGGGTTCGGGGGAGAGAGGGAGGGCGATCCACGACGTCACCGGGCGAGGGGAGCGGCGAGGCGGCGAGCAGGTGCGTGGCGCGCGCTGCGGTCGCCGTCGGGCACCTGCCTGCCTGCCTGGCCGGCAAGCAGCTCGCTGGAGCGGCGCTGGGCTGGGCCGGCAGGTGGGCCGGGTGCTGGCGCCAGGTAAGTTTTTCTATTTTTCTCTGTTTTCTGTTTTTTTAATACTTCTGCAACTTTGTTGAATTAATAAAAATACTTAGGCAACTCCTAAAATCACCAAACTACTCCTGGTCCATAGTTGGATTATTTCCAACATGAAACATTTTAGTTTGGAGATATTTGAGCATTTAAATATTTTATATAATTTTAAATGCCCAAATTCAAATATTTATGATTTAATTCACAAACCCTAAGATGGCCTAGGAAAATGTGCATCACTTTTGGCAGAGGTTCTGATCCAAGACAAAAATGATGGGCATTTTAGAAGGGCATTTCAGGTTCATTGAAAAAGTTTTTAGTAAACCCTAATTGGTTTCAGAGGGGACTGGGGGTTCTGTCATCCCCATTTCAGGTTTCTGATGAAAGAGTAAATATGATGCAACACTCTAATGCATGAACTAGCTAGGGTGTGACACCAAGGGGATTGGATCCGTTCGACCATCACTGAGACGGATCTCAATGACCTGGCCAACGAGGGTTTGATCCCCCACGAGTCAGCAAGGCTTCCGGGGACCGAGACGCAACCACAGCCGCAGGAGGGTGAGTGCGTTCTCCTAGCCACTCATGTAGACCGTGGATTCTCTCTGCCGCCGAGTGTTTTCTTCCGAGGATTTCTGAACTTCTTTGGGGCGCAACTCCACCATTTCACTCCCAATTCCATCGCCTATCTTGCTGCTTTCGTGTCCATGTGCGAGAACTTCCTGGGTTGTCGACCACACTGGGATCTCTTTAAGCACATATTCACCTGTCGCTCACAGACGGTGAAAAAGGCGAGTCCGGATGATGAGAGGACTAAGGTTATCCAGATGTGCGGGGGTCTTGGGTGTACTTTCCCGGCCATGACCCTTCCTGAGTCGGTCAGAGGGTGGCAGTCGACTTGGTTCTACTGCCAAGACGAGTCGACGCTGGGGCAGTCGACTGGTCTCCCTCCGTTTTCCATGGACCGAGTGGACAAACCCTCTTCTCTGAAGGTGCTTCCTGAGGAGAAAGCTCAGGTAAAAATGTTGATGGAGCGCGTAGTCCAACTCATTAGGGACGGAGTGACAGGTATGGATCTTCTGGAGGTCTTTCTTAGACGACGCATCCAACCGCTTCAGTACCGAGGCCACCCGATGTGGCTGTACTGTGGTACCGAAGACACCACTCGGGTCCATCCAGAAGCGGTCAACGACGCCACACTAGAGAGGTGGGTGGCCTCGATCACAGGGAATAAGGACAACCCTCGAGGGGCTAGGAGGATCCCGCCACTCGACTGTACCTACACCACGGACACGGTATGACCACTTATCTCCAATTGTAATCTTGCTTTGTTCATTCTGCTTCGCTGCGAATTGGTCGATTGATCTTTTTCTTGTTTTGTTGTCTGACAGGCCACCACTGAGTTATACTCAATGCCCAATGGAGCGCAAACGCCGACTGAGGAGGAGGAAGGAAGTGGGGGCGAATGTCCGGAGGAGTTGGATTCGGAGGCTGACGACGATGATGAGGGTGATGACTCTGGTGAGGAGGAAGAGGAGGAGGAGGAGGAGGAGGAAGTTGTACCTCCTCGCTCGGAAAGACGCTCGAAGCTTGCCCATGATCCCGCGGCCGAGTGTGGTAAGGGGGTCACAACCGTCACGCAGTCGTCCAAGCGCCCTCGGACTACTTCTCCGGTGCCGACTGAGAAAGCTCCGAAGCAATCTCGAGTGGCGCCGTCGAAGTCGACGAAGGTCTTGCCGAAGATGAAGATGGTGATCCCCACTATCTCAGGGTAATGGTGTAGCTTGAGTTTGTCTGTTCCACATGAACTTATTCTTGGTTGACTCATGAGCTAATCGACTGACTTCTGGAACTGCAGTGCTGCTACTTCTGATACCTCGGCCAGAGCTGAAGATCAGGAGATGGAGGATGCTGTTACCTCGAAACCTAGTATGACTCTTGTAGTTCCGTCTTCAGTTGATTGGCTTCTTGTCTCTAATTTTGATTCTTTTTCTACAGCTTCATCTAACGTCGTTATCGACCTTCGCGACGATGACGACGAGGAACCATTGAGGCAGAGAAGGAACAAGAAAGCGTCTACTGGCAAGGCGACTCAGGACGTGCCAGCACCCGAGACGTTGGTCATGGAGGGAGAGAATGTCACTCGGCCTACCGTAACCTTTGCGGTGCCGTTGATGAGTGCTCGTCCTTCATCGTCGAGTGCTGCTCAACCCTCGCTTTTCTCAACCTACCACGTCCCAGAATACCACGCTAGTGCTGCTAAAGAAGCAATACGCCAAGCGGGGGTCATGATGGAGCAAGTGAAGGCAATTCGAGAAGCCAGCCAGGCAGCCTATGACGCCAGTTCAGCTCTTCAGAGCAATGTTGAGGTCAGTCGGTCACTGCCTGTTCTGTTAGGACATGATACCGGAAAACTCTTCTTTCTGAAATTCTTAGAGTTTGTCCTACACCCACTGGGTGTGTCGATTGAAATTCCGGGTTAGTGGGGGCACGCTGAGTGCACCCACTGGGTGTAGTCCCCAAGGCTATGGTGGACTGCTGGCAGTCGACCATAGTCTTTATGTCTTAAGTTTTTTTTCTTACTCGACTAGGTCGAATAGATTCATAGACCCGAGGGGGCACGCTGAGTGCACCCACTGGGTGTAGTCCCCGAGACTGTGGTCGACTGCTGGCGGTCGACTATAGTCTGAAGAACACCTGCCATTTTTTTTTGTTGGTCGACTGGTCGACTCTAACTGATAAAACTAGTGGGGCACGCTGAGTGCACCCACTGGGTGTAGTCCCCGAGGCTGTGGTCGAATGTTTGTATTCGGCCGTAGTCTTAGAAACGCTATGATTTTTCCTTAGTCACTCGGAAGTGAATTGTATCAAACAGACATTTTAACTGTGATCTCCGACTGTTGTCTTGACTCGATGGTTGTGCTTGCAGAATTTTCCCAGAACTTTGAAGAGGAGACTGGTCGACTGGAGATAAACCTAGATCCCATCAACTCTCCAGTGAAAGATGAATTCGCCATGAATGTGCTCCGGCTTGAATCTCACGTTGCCGCTGTCGTCGACTATCTCGCAAGGCTGAAGGTCGCAACTTCTCGCATCGATACAACACTCTGGCCAAGAGAGACGCTCCAGAACAACATCGAGTCTCTGATGACTCGACTGAATGAGGTCCCAAGTCGAGTGCAGGAGTGGAAGAAGTCTTCTGCCAGGTGTGGCGTGGATGTTGCTCTGTCTCTGGTCCGCGTTCACTGCAAGGATGCACGAGAGGACAAGCTGGTGGCCCTTAGGGTGGCTAACACCAAGAAGCATGATTTTCGATCTTTCATGGAGACCTTCATCGCTGCTGCCACTCGGATTGCAGATGGAATCGACCTGGATGAGTTTGTTGCACCTTCCAGTCCTCCTCGGGAGGGGTAAAAAACTTCTGAGCTTGATACCTTAAATTTGCCTCGGTATGCCGAATGAGTTTTGTAACCGACAAACCTTAACAGGCTTAGCACCTGAGCACTTTCGGTTCCGTTAGGTGTTATCCGAACTTGGATTTGACATTGAATATGTTTGCATTTGGTTTGAGGTGTCTTTTGTAGGCTAAAGCGAGGCGCTCATTGCAATCGACTTGTTCCCCGATACAATTAGGCAAGCACTGGCTGCAGCTAAGCCCCCGAGTGGGGAGGTCTGCTCTCCACTCAGTAGGATTTTCAAAAACTTAGGCGAGCACTGGGCTGCAGCTAAGCACCCGAGTGGGAGGTTTGCTCTCCACTCGGTAGGATTTTCAAAAACTTAGGTGAGCACTGGGCTGCAGCTAAGCCCCCGAGTGGGAGGTTTGCTCTCCGCTCGGCAGGATTTTCAAAAACTTAGGCGAGCACTGGGCTGCAGCTAAGCCCCCGAGTGGGAGGTTTGCTCTCCACTCGGTAGGATTTTCAAAAACTTAGGCGAACACTGGGCTGCAGCTAAGCCCCCGAGTGGGAGGTTTGCTCTCCACTCGGTAGGATTTTCAAAAACTTAGGCGAGCACTGGGCTGCAGCTAAGCCCCCGAGTGTGAGGTTTGCTCTCCACTCGGTAGGATTTTCAAACACTTAGGCGAGCACTAGGCTGCAGCTAAGCCCCCGAGTGAGAGGTCCGCTCTTCACTCGGTAGGATTTTCATGGCGTACCTCTGGAGAAGGAGGTAGCAGTCGACCTGCACCTCGTCCTCCTTGCAGAGCGTATGTTGTATCTGTTGTGTAGCTCGGAAGGAGAGGGTAGCAGTCGACCTGTGTCTCGTCCTCCTTGCATAGCGCATGTTGTATTTGTGGCGTAGCTCGAAAGGAGAGGCTAGCAGTCGACCTGCGTCTCGTCCTCCTATCAGAGCACATGTTGTGTTTGAACTTAGGCGAGCGCAATGCTGCAGCTAAGCCTCCGAATGGAAGGCTGGCTTCCCACTCGGTAGGATTTTGTTTAACTTAGGCGAGTACTTGGACTGCAGCTAAACCCCCGAGTGGGAGGTTTGCTCTCCACTCGGTAGGATTTTCAAAAACTTAGGCGAGTACTTGGACTGCAGCTAAGCCTCCGAGTGGAAGGCTGGCTTACCACTCAATAGGATTTCCAAAAACTTAGGCGAAACGGATTTCGCAGCTAAGCCTTCGAGTGGAAGGCTGGCTTACCACTCGGTAGGATTTCCAAAAACTTAGGCGAAACGGATTTCGCAGCTAAGCCTTCGAGTGGGAGGCTGGCTCACCACCCGGTTAGGATTTTTTTACAGACTTAGGTGAACTAGATTCGCAGCCAAGCCACCCACTGGGGGATTGCTTTACGTGGACAAAAGTAATAACAATTACTTTGAAAATTATAAAGCTCTTGTCCTTGATAAATAAACTACAGAAGTACTTTTATTACAACTCATCCGAGTGAATACTTAAGTGTAAAAGGGGCGAAGAAGCTCCGCGTTCCAAGCTCGGGGCTCGTTGATCTGATGCTCGACATTGTAGAGACGGTATGCTCCATTGTGGAGAACCTTGGTGACGATGAAGGGACCTTCCCAAGAAGGAGCAAGCTTGTGTGGTTTCTGCTGATCCACTCAGAGAACCAAATCTCCTTCCTGGAAGGCTCGACTCTTCACGTTTTTGGCGTGGAAGCGGCGCAAGTCTTGTTGATAAATGGTCGATCGTATCAGAGCCATCTCGCTTTCTTCCTCTAAGAGGTCGACTGCATCCTGCCATGCTTGTTCTGCTTCAGCCTCGGTGTAGAGCTCGACCCGAGGAGCATTGTGGAGAAGGTCACTCGGCAAGACTGCTTCAGCTCCGTAGACCAAGAAGAACGGAGTTCTTCCAGTCGACCGGTTGGGCGTGGTCCTTAACCCCCAAAGTACCGAGGGAAGTTCGTCGACCCATGCACCAGCCGCATGCTTGAGATCACGCATCAAACGGGGTTTCAACCCTTTGAGAATTAGGTCGTTGGCTCGTTCTGCTTGTCCATTCGACTGCGGATGGGCGACTGAAGCATAGTCGACTCGTGTGCCTTGAGACGTGCAGAAAGCTCTGAATTCTTTGGAATCAAAGTTTGACCCGTTGTCAGTGATGATGCTATGCGGGACCCCATATCTGAATATCAATTCTCCGATAAAGCTGACAGCAGTACCAGCATCGAGGTTCTTGATGGGTTTGGCCTCAATCCACTTGGTGAACTTGTCGACTGCTACCAGCACATGGGTGAAACCGCTTCTGCCTGTTCTCAAAGGGCCGACCATATCCAACCCCCACACTGCAAAGGGCCAAACGAGTGGTATGGTCTTTAAAGCTGAGGCGGGCTTGTGTGACATATTGGAGTAAAATTGACATCCCTCACACTTGTCGACTATCTCCTTTGCCATTTCATTCGCTCTGGGCCAATAAAAACCAGCTCGGTATGCTTTAGCCACGATGGTCCGAGAAGACGCATGATGGCCACAGGTCCCGAGTGGATGTCGTTGAGAATCATTCGACCTTCCTCTGGTGTTATGCATTTCTGGCTGACTCCAGTCACACTTTCTCTGTATAACTATCCCCTCATGACGGTGAAGGCTTTGGATCGGCGGACGATCTCCTGAGCCTCTTCTTCATTCTCGGGGAGCTCTTTTCTCAAAATATAGGCGATATATGGTACTGTCCAATCGGGAGTGATCACCAAAGCTTCCATGATCAGGTCGACCACTGCTGGAACTTCAACCTCAGTCGGATCCGTAACACTCTTAGGTTGCAGGGCTCCGTCGGTAAAAGGATCTTCTATGACTGATGGAGTATTGATATGCTCTAAGAACACATTACTGGGGATGGCTTCTCTCTTGGGTCCTATCTTCGCCAAATCATCAGCTGATTTTTCAGTCGGGGTATATGGTGGAGCTCTAACCCTTCGAATTTCTTTTCGAGCTTTCTCACTGCATTGCAGTATCCAGTCATGGCTGGGCTTCTAACGTCCCACTCCTTCATCACCTGATTGACCACCAAATCTGAGTCGCCATAAACCATAAGGCGACGGACGCCGATTGAAATGGCCATGCGCAACCCATACAAGAGTGCTTCATATTCTGCTTCATTGTTGGAGGAATCAAAGTGGATCTGGAGCACATATCTGAGCTTATCTCCTCGGGGGGAAACCAAAACTACCCCAGCACCAGAACCATTTAACATCTTAGAGCCATCAAAGAACATGGTCCAATGCTCCGAGTGAACTTGAGTCGGCTGCTGTTGTTCAATCCACTCGGCAAGGAAATCTGCTATAGCTTGGGACTTAATGGCTTTCTTTGCCTCAAATTTGATATCAAGGGGAAGGAGTTCAATCGCCCATTTAGCCACTCGACCAGCTGCGTCTCTGTTGTGCAGAATCTCTGACAATGGTGCGTTGGTGATGACTGTAATGTCATGATCAGAGAAATAATGAGCAACCTTCTTCATGGTCATGTAGATCCCATATACGAGCTTCTGATAATGAGGATATCTTTGCTTCGATGGAGTCAAAACTTCAGAGAGATAATACACTGGGCGCTAAACTTTGAAGGTTTTACCATCCTCTTCCCGCTCGACCGTAAGTACTGTACTGACGACCTGTCATGTGGCTGCAATGTAAAGCAACAGAGGCTCTTTGCTGATTGGAGCAGCAAGCACCGGCTGGTTGGAGAGCAGAGCTTTTAGCTCGGCAAACGCTGCATCAGCTTCTGGAGTCCACTCGAACTTGTCTGCCTTCTTCATCAGTCGGTAAAGAGGCAACGCCTTTTCACCGAGTTGAGAGATGAATCGACTTAACGCGGCCAAGCATCCAGTAAGCTTCTGGACATCGTGCACACGCACAGGGCGTTTCATTCGGAGTATGGTGCCAACTTTTTCTTGGTTAGCATCGATTCCTCGTTCTGAAACGAGAAAACCGAGCAACTTTCCGCCAGGCACTCCGAATGTGCACTTTGATGGATTGAGCTTGATATCATATCTCCTGAGATTGGCAAATGTTTCAGCTAGGTCAGTCAACAGGTCGGAACCCTTTTGTGACTTGACCATGATATCATCCATGTACGCTTCCACATTCCGACTGATTTGAGTGAGTAAACACTTTTGAATCATTCTCATGAACGTGGCTCCGGCATTCTTGAGACCGAATGGCATGGTGATATAGCAGAAGCACCCGAATGGAGTGATGAAAGTTGTTTTGATTTCGTCGGGTCCATACAGACGGATCTGATGATACCGGGAATAGGCGTCTAAAAAAGACAATCTTTCGCATCCCGCAGTCGAGTCGACAATTTGGTCGATGCGAGGGAGAGGAAAATGATCTTTCGGGCAGGCCCGATTGATATGTTTGAAATCAATGCACATGCAAAGTGAGTTGTCCTTCTTGGGAACCATGATGACATTGGCGAGCCACTCGGAATGGTATATCTCTCGGATAAACTCTGCTGCAAGGAGTCGAGCCACCTCCTCGCCAATGGCTTTTTTCTTCTCAATGGCAGACCATCGAAGATGTTCTTTAACAGGTTTCGCTTTTGAGTCGACTCTAAGGCGATGCTCAGCCAACCCCCTGGGAACACCCGGCATGTCAGCTGGCTTCCATGCAAAGATGTCCCAGTTCTCACGGAGGAACTGGATGAGCGCTTCTTCCTATTTGGAGTCGAGTGTTGTGGAAATATGGGTCGGAGCTGCATTGGGGTCAGTCGGGTGGATATGAACTGGCTTCGTCTCTCCTGACGACTGGAACGCTGACTCTGTGGCGGGCTTCTTGGCCCGCAGCAAATCACTCGGATCTGTATTTTTCTTTTATTCCTCCAGCTCTACCACTGTTATCTGGGCATCCGCAATCTTCGAGCCTTTCTAGAAACACTCTTCTGCCTTCTTCCGGCTGCCAGTGATAGTGATCACTCCTTTGGGGCCAGGCATCTGTAATTTGAGGTACACATAACATGGTCGAGCCATGAAGCGGGCATAGGCTGGTCTTCCCAAAATAGCGTGGTAAGCGCTCTGGAAATCCACGACTTCAAATGTCAGCTTCTCTTTGCGGAAATGCTTCGAGTCGCCGAACACTACATCCAGAGCTATTTGACCGAGTGACTCAGCCTTCTTCCCAGGAATGACTCCGTCAAAACTCATGTTGCTGGAGCTGAGCCTGGACATCGGAATGCCCATTCCCTTGAGCGTCTCTGCATACAGTATATTCAGCCGCCATCCATCAATACCTTCGTTAGTCGAGTGCCCTCGACGACTGGGTCGACCACCAGCGCTTGCCTCCCAGGGGTGGCAATGTGAGTGGGGTGATCGGATTGGTCAAATGTAATGGGAGTTTGCGACCATTTCAGATAGCTTGGTGTCGCCGGGGCGACCATATTTACCTCTCGGTTGAACACTTTTAGTCGACTTTTGCTCTCTACGTCAGCAAAAATCATCAGGGTGGAATTGACATGAGGGTACCCTCCATCACTTTCCTCCTTGTCCTCGGCCTTGTCCGACTCCTTCTCTTTGTCCTTGGGCTGTTTTCCTTGAAACTGCTGGATTAAGAGCCGGCACTGGCGAGTGGTATGTTTCGGGTAGATGAAGTTACCCTCTTCGTCTTTCTTCGTGTGGATGTGACACGGTAGATCCATCACGTCATTTCCTTCTTTATCCTTTACCTTCTTGGGGTTCCAAGATCCTTTGGGCTTCCCTTTGAATTTGCCCTGAGTCACGGCCAGAGCCTCTCCAGGAGCAGCTGGCTCGGCCTTCCGCTTCTGCTTCCGACTGGAGTTTCCTTTTTCCGGTTGACTCGGCTTATACTTGCCACTCCGGAGCCTGTCCTCTTCTTCACTGTTAGCATATTTGGTGGCAATCTCCATCATTTGACTCAGGGTCATATCTCCGGTTCGACCAAACTTCAGGCTCAACTCTCTGTTCTTGACGCCATCCTTGAAGGCGCAGACCGCTTGATGGTCCGATACATTCTCCACGGTATGATGCAAAGTGATCCATCTCTGGATGTAATCTCTCAATGTTTCACTCGACTTTTGTACGCAGACTTGCAACTCCGTCAATCCGGCCGGCCGCTTGCAAGTTCCCTCGAACATCCTGATGAACACTCGGGAAAGATCTTCCCAGGTGTAAATGCTGCTAGGAGCTAACTGATTCAACCACGCCCTGGCCGAACCCTCTAGCATGAGTGGCAAATGCTTCATGACCACTTCATCATTACCATCACCAATCTGCACCGCCACTCGGTAGTCTTCAAGCCAAGTTTCAGGCTTGGACTCTCCGGTGAACTTACTTACCCCAGTCGCCAACCTGAAGTTGGGGGGTATCACTGCGGCTCTGATGGCTCTGCTAAAGCATTCTGGACCTGAAACATGGACTCGGCTGCTAGTGGGCACATCTCTGTCATGGCCACCTCTATGAGCTCTGTTCCGATCGACCAAACCTTGCACGATGATGGATCTCGCGTCAAAGCCTGGTTCTCTGGGGTCGACCGGAGGTCTTCGTCCAACACTGAGCTGGCGCCTATCATCTTGCAGCCGATGGGCGTTAGACCCACTTCTCGGGGGAGGAGTGGGCACTCGACGCCTATCATCACGATCAAATCGGTCATCATAGTGGTCCCGCCGGCCTTCACGTCCCACGCACCTCGGAGGTGACCTTGGGCTGTGGGCCGACTGAATAGTATTCACAGCGACGGATCGACTGTGAATCCTGTTGCGCGACTGTGACACAACTGAATTCTGTTCCCCTGCCACCCGGAGCAAATCCCTGATCTGCATCAAGCCTCTCTCAGCCTCCGACTGAGAGGGCTGAATTGACTCCGCTATATGGGCTGCAGCTACCAAATTCTGAATTGGGGTTCGATATACCTGAGTCGGTTGCGGAAAGAGCTGACGTCGACTGGAGTCAGGTACTCGTTGACGCGCACGCTGGAGGTTCTCCAGTCGAGTGCGTTCAGCCAAGTTGGCCAAACGCGCCTCTTCCAAAGCACGAGCCTCAGGAGTTTCTCCTGCGATGGGAGTATGCAGGGCATCCATGTTCCGGCGGCGAAGATCTTCTCTCTGCTGAGAAGTGAGTGGCTCGGGCTGATATTCTTCGTGGGCCTGAGCGGGGTCGCCCCCATCGTCCATCCCGTCGACGCGGGGGAAACCGGGAGGGCTACAAGGCCCGTTGACCATCAGGACCTCCGCCGCTGGATCACTGCTGTTGCACTCGGATGCAGTCTCTACGGAGCCTGTCGACAGATCGAACAGGCCGTAGAGAGATTCGTCAGTCTCGATTGCCGCGACTTGGGTGGTGGCCGATTGGCGAGCCATTGTGTGTCTCACCCATCGCTGAAGCCTCGACCGACCGGAGCGCTTGCGCTGGCGGGAGACAAGGAGGGAGGACGGCGCAGGAGTCAACCGGTACGGGATCGACGGCTGCCGCAGCAGGACGCCGCAGACACACGCCCGAAAGTGCGTCGCCCCGTGGACGGGGAGCGCGTCGATGTCGAGTGGTGCCTCCTGGAGCCAAGCGGAGTCGTCGGCGATGAAAGTGAGCGCACCGAGATGGATCTCGCGGCCCTCGACTAGAGCTCCGCCAGAAATCATGATGAAGGCAATCGGACAAATTGCAACTTCTCCAAAAATTCGCTAAGACACCTGCCCCAAGGTGGGCGCCAACTGTCGTGGTTCTAAGTCTGATAGTAGAATAGGGGGTAGGTATGGAGAGTCAAGATCCTAGCTATGGAGTAGTTGTACACACGAGTGTTTTACGAGTTCAGGCCCTTCTCGGAGGAAGTAACAGCCCTACGTCTCGGAGCCCGGAGGCAGTCGACTGGTTTATGTGTATACAAGTTACAGGGGTGCGAACCCTTTACACTGAGGAGGGGGGTGGCTTATATAGAGTTCGCTAGACCCCTCAGTTATGCAGGGTTTAAAGTACATTAAGACAGGGGGTTACTGGTAAAGCCCTCATAAAGTGCCATGAAGACTATTAAAGCTACTTAATGATAGACCATTGCGTGCTGAGTGACTTTAGGTCTCTTGGCCGTCGAGTGGTTAGCTTCATGGTCGAGTGGCTATCTTCATCGTCGAGTGTCCTTGAGTTCGTTGAGTGAAGTTCCTCTTGGTCGACTGGAAGGTAGCTTCTTCTAAGGATGTCCTTGGGTAGGGTATCCTAGATAGGTCCATGACCCTACCCTAGGTACATGACTTCATCATTAGCCCCCGAATGGATCGAGGTTCGAGTAGTTTTCTCCGACCTATTTCCTGTGCTCTGATTATGTCATATCCTGGATCAGCGATTTTTCTTTTTTGGCATTGGCATTAACCTTTCTTCCAGTCGCCTTGATCCATTCTTTTCTTCTGTCGAGTGAACTTTTGAACTTAGTGAACTTCCGAGTGATGGATCGCAGGAAATCTACCGTCTGACAGATTGATCTGCCGTTAGCGGATTTTGCGGGATCCGAATTTGGGGAAGCGCGCGAAGCGGGGCGGACCGCGGTACTCGGATAGGATAAGGCGTGGACGCCTCGATTTCCGTGCCACCTTTTTCGCCATGTACCATGCGTGCGCGACTGTTTCGGGATGTGACAGGACCGCCCGGGCCTACTTGTCAGCCACTCGGAAACGTCCTTATATAAAGCGCCGGGCGAGGGTTTTTGAACAGTGCCTTCTCATTCTCCTCTCTGCCCCCTTTGCCTCCGCCCGCTTTGCCTGCTCTCGCCTCCGCCTATCCACTCCTCGCGTGCTTCGCCGGCGACAATGGTGAAGGAGAATACGGCGGCCTTGGAGCGCACGAAGAAGGCGACGGCGACAGGGAAAGCGAAGGGGAGAGCGTCCAGTCGGGGCGGGTCTTCGTCAAGGTCCCGCTTGCCAAAAGGTTGGGTCCAAGTGGATTGGATCCGTTCGACCATCACCGAGATGGATCTCAATGACCTGGCCAACGAGGGTTTGATCCCCCACGGGTCAGCAAGGCTTCTGGGGACCGAGACGCAACTGCAGCCGCAGGAGGATGAGTGCGTTCTCCTAGCCACTCATGTAGACCGTGGATTCTCTCTGCCGCCGAGTGTTTTCTTCCGAGGGTTTCTAAACTTCTTTGGGGCGCAACTCCACCATTTCACTCCCAATTCCATCGCCTATCTTGCTGCTTTCGTGTCCATGTGCGAGAACTTCCTGGGTTGTCGACCACACTGGGGTCTCTTTAAGCACATATTCACATGTCGCTCACAGACGGTGAAAAAGGTGAGTCTGGATGATGAGAGGACTAAGGTTATCCAGATGTGCGGGGGTCTTGGGATTGAAATGAGGAATAAGAGTACTTTCCCGGCCATGACCCTTCCTGAGTCGGTCAGAGGGTGGCAGTCGACTTGGTTCTACTGCCAAGACGAGTCGACGCCGGGGCAGTCGACTGGTCTCCCTCCATTTTCCATGGACCGAGTGGACAAACCCTCTTCTCTGAAGGTGCTTTCTGAGGAGAAAGCTCAGGTAAAAATGTTGATGGAGTGCGTAGTCCAACTCGTTAGGGATGGAGTGACGGGTATGGATCTTCTGGAGGTCTTTCTTAGATGGCGCATCCAACCACTTCAGTACCGAGGCCACCCGATGTGGCTGTACTGTGGCACCGAAGACACCACTTGGGTCCATCCAGAAGCGGTCAACAACGCCACACTGGTGAGGTGGGTGGCCTCGATCACAGGGAATAAAGACAACCCTCGAGGGGCTAGGAGGATCCCGCCACTCGACTGTACCTACACCCCTGACACGGTATGACCACTTATCTCCAATTGTAATCTTGCTTTATTCATTCTGCTTCGCTGTGAATTGGTCGACTGATCTTTGTCTTGTTTTGTTGTCTGACAGGCCACCACTGAGTTATACTCGATGCCCAATGGAGTGCAAATGTCGACTGAGGAGGAGGAAGGAAGTGGGGGCGAAAGTCCAGAGGAGTGGGATTCGGAGGCTGACGACGATGATGAGGGTGATGACTCTGGTGAGGAGGAAGAGGAGGAGGAGGAGGAGGAGGAAGTTGTACCTCCTCGCTCGGAAAGACGCTCGAAGCTTGCCCATGATCCCGTGGTCGAGCGTGGTAAGGGGGTCACAACCGTCACGCAGTCGTCCAAGCGCCCTCGGACTACTTCTCTGGTGCCGACTGGGAAAGCTCCAAAGCAATCTCGAGTGGCGCCATTGAAGTCGACGAAGGTCTTGCCGAAGATGAAGATGGTGATCCCCACTATCTCAGGGTAATGGTGTAGCTTGAGTTTGTCTGTTCCACATGAACTTATTCTTGGTCGACTCATGAGCTAATCGACTGACTTCTCGAACTGCAGTGCTGCTACTTCTGATACCTCGGGCAGAGCTGAAGATCGGGAGATGGAGGATGATATTACCTCGAAACCTGGTATGACTCTTGTAGTTCCGTCTTCAGTTGATTGGCTTCTTGTCTCTAATTTTGATTCTTTTTCTGCAGCTTCATCTAACGTCGTTATCGACCTTCCTGACGACGACGACAAGGAACCATTGAGGCAGAGAAGGAATAAGAAAGCGTCTGCTGGCAAGGCGACTCACAACGTGCCAGCACCCGAGACGTTGGTCATGGAGGGAGACAATGTCACTCGGCCTACCGTAACCTTTGCGGTGCCGTTGACGAGTGCTCGTCCTTCATCGTCGAGTGCTGCTCAACCCTCGCTTTTCTCAACCTACCACGTCCCAGAAGACCAAGCTAGTGCTGCTAAAGAAGCAATACGCCAAGCGGGGGTCATGATGGAGCAAGTGAAGGCAATTTGAGAAGCCAGCCAGGCAGCCTATGACGCTAGTTCAGCTCTTTAGAGCAATGTTCAGGTCAGTCGGTCACTGCCTGTTCTGTTAGGATATGATACCGGAAAACTCTTCTTTCTGAAATTCTTAGAGTTTGTCCTACACCCACTGGGTGTGTCGATTGAAATTCCGGGTTAGTGGGGGCACGCTGAGTGCACCCACTGGGTGTAGTCCCCAAGGCTATGGTGGACTGCTGGCAGTCGACCATAGTCTTTATGTCTTAAGTTTTTTTTTCTTACTCGACTAGGTCGAATAGATTCATAGACCAGTGGGGGCACGCTGAGTGCACCCACTGGGTGTAGTCCCCGAGACTGTGGTCGACTGCTGGCGGTCGACTATAGTCTGAAGAACACCTGCCGTTTTTTTTGTTGGTTGACTGGTCGACTCTAACTGATAAAACTAGTGGGGGCACGCTGAGTGCATCCACTGGGTGTAGTCCCCGAGGCTGTGGTCGAATGTTTGTATTCGGCCGTAGTCTTAGAAACGCTAAGGTTTTTCCTTAGTCACTCGGAAGTGAATTGTCTTTGACATCTGTCGATTGGTTCTTCGTAGAAATCCTGCGACCTTGCGGCTCGTTATGCTGAGTTGGAGAACAAACACATCCAGCTCAAGCTTGATCTGAAACTGACCCAAGAGAACCTAACGAAGGCGAAGGAGGAAGCTAAAGGTATGTTTGGTGAGGCCTTCGACGACTGCCTTTGCCTCTCGTTTGTTTTTGAGTCTGATCTCACTGTAACTTTGCAGACAAAGTGAGGGATGCCCTGAAGAAGAAAGACCTTGACTTGGCTGAGATGCAGAAAGCGGCTTTAGAGAAGACCAAGCTCGCAGATGAGAAGCTGGCTTCAGTCACCAAGCTTGAAGAAGAAAACACCAATATGAAAGCTGCTCTTGATACTGCCAACAAGGAGGTCAGTCGACTGAAAAGTGACAAGATTGCCCTGAATGACAAGGCCAGTGAGTTGGCGGGAAAGAAGAACGATTTGGAGGCTTATCTGGGTGGACTCGCCAAGAAGCTATTCCTCATGCTTGAAGGCAATCTTTTGTATCAAACAGACATTTTAACTGTGATCTCCGACTGTTGTCTTGACTCGATGGTTGTGCTTGCAGAATTTTGCCAGAACTTTGAAGAGGAGACTGGTCGACTGGAGATAAACCTGGATCCCATCAACTCTCCAGTGAAAGATGAAGTCGTCATGAATGTGCTCCGGCTTGAATCTCGCGTTGCCGCTGTCGTCGACTATCTCGCAAGGCTGAAGGTCGCAACTTCTCGCATCGACACAACACTCTGGCCAAGAGAGACGCTCCAGAACGACCTCGAGTCTCTGATGACTCGACTGAATGAGGTCCCAAGTCGAGTGCAGGAGTGGAAGAAGTCTTCTGCCAGGTGTGGCGCAGATGTTGCTCTGTCTCTGGTCCGCGTTCACTACAAGGATGCACGAGAGGACAAGCTGGTGGCCCTTAGGGTGGCTAACACCAAGAAGCATGATTTCCGATCTTTCATGGAGACCTTCATTGCCGCTGCCACTCGGATAGCAGATGGAATCGACCTGGATGAGTTTGTTGCACCTTCCAGTCCTCCTCAGGAGGGGTAAAAAACTTCTGAGCTTGATACTTTAAATTTGCCTCGGTATGCCGAGTGAGTTTTGTAACCGACAAACCTTAACAGGCTTAGCGCCTGAGCACTTTCGATTCCGTTAGGTGTTATCCGAAATTGGATTCGACGTTGAATATGTTTGCATTTGGTTTGAGGTGTCTTTTGCAGGCTAAAGCGAGGCGCTCATTGCAATCGACTTGTTCCCCGATACACTTAGGCAAGCACTGGGCTGCAGCTAAGCCCCCGAGTGGGGAGGTCTGCTCTCCATTCGGTAGGATTTTCAAAAACTTAGGCGAGCACTGGGCTGCAGCTAAGCACCCGAGTGGGAGGTTTGCTCTCCACTCGGTAGGATTTTCAAAAACTTAGCCGAGCACTGGGCTGCAGCTAAGCTCCCGAGTGGGAGGTTTGCTCTCCACTCGGCAGGATTTTCAAGAACTTAGGCGAGCACTGGGCTCCAGCTAAGCCCCCGAGTGGGAGGTTTGCTCTCCACTCGGTAGGATTTTCAAAAACTTAGGCGAGTACTTGGACTGCAGCTAAGCCTCCGAGTGGAAGGCTGGCTTACCACTCGGTAGGATTTTGTTTAACTTAGGCGAGTACTTGGACTGCAGCTAAGCCTCCGAGTGGAAGGCTGGCTTACCACTCGATAGGATTTCCAAAAACATACGCGAAACGGATTTCGCAGCTAAGCCTTCGAGTGGAAGGCTGGCTTACCACTCGGTAGGATTTCCAAAAACTTAGGCGAAATGGATTTCGCAGCTAAGCCTTCGAGTGGGAGGCTGGCTCACCACTCGGTAAGGATTTTTTTACAGACTTAGGCGAACCAGATTCCAAGCGACTGAAAGAAGGAGTTGAGGTTGCGATACTCGCCGCCCCAGTCCGACTGGACATGAACAATTATGTGTTTGAGAAGGCGTTCAACATGTTTTTGAAATTGAACAAAAATGTCAAACACATCGGATTTACGTTTATAAGATAAAGCCAGGTAAAGTGACTATAAGCATCAACGAAACTGATATAATAATTGTGACCACTTACAAAAGTCTTAGCAGGACCCCATACATCTGAAAACACAAGTTCTAAAGGATGTTTCACCTTACGACTGGACTCCGAAAAAGGAAGTTGATGATTCTTCCCCTGCTGACAAGCATCACACACTGCCACTGTTGGAAATATGCCCTAGAGGCAATAATAAAAGGATTGTTATTATATTTCCTTGTTCATGATAATAGTCTTTTATTCATGCTATAATTGTATTATCCGGAAATCGTAATACACGTGTGAATACATAGACCACAATACGTCCCTAGTAAGCCTCTAGTTGACTAGCTCGTCGGTCAACAGATAGTCATGGTTTCCTGACTATGGACATTAGATGTCATTGACAACGGGATCACGTCATTAGGAGAATGACGTGATGGACAAGACCCAATCCTAAGCATAGCTCAAGATCGTGTAGTTCATTTTGCTAGAGCTTTTCCAATGTCAAGTATCTTTTCCTTAGACCATGAGATCGTGTAACTCCCGGATACCGTAGGAGTGCTTTGGGTGTACCAAATGTCACAACGTAACTGGGTGACTATAAAGGTGCACTATAGGTATCACCGAAAGTGTCTGTTGGGTTGACATGGATCGAGACTGGGATTTGTCACTCCGTATGACGGAGAGGTATTACTGGGCCCACTCGGTAGTGCATCATCATAATGAGCTCAAAGTGACCAAGTGTCTAGTCACGGGATCATGCATTACGGTACGAGTAAAGTGACTTGCCGGTAACGAGACTGAACGAGGTATTGGGATACCGACGATCAGGTCTCGGGCAAGTAACGTACCGATTGACAAAGGGAATAGTATACGGGGTTGATTGAATCCTCGACATCGTGGTTCATCCAATGACATCATCGAGGAGCATGTGGGAGCCAACATGGGTATCCAGATGCCGCTGTTGGTTATTGACCGGAGAGCCTTCTCGGTCATGTCTGCATGTCTCCCGAACCCATAGGGTCTACACACTTAAGGTTCGGTGATGCTAGGGTTATTAGGAAGACTTGTATGTGATTACCGAATGTTGTTCGGAGTCCCGGATGAGATCCCGGACATCACGAGGAGTTCCGGAATGGTCCGGAGGTGAAGATTTATATATGGGAATTGTCATACGGACACCAGAAAGTTTTGGGGGCACATCGTTATTGTACCGGGGCCACCGGAGGGGTTCTGGGGGTCCACCGGGAGGGGCCACCCCTCTCGGAGGGCCACATGAGCCGCAAGGGGCAGGGAACCAGCCCCTGGTGGGCTGGGCGTCCCCCCCCCTTGGGCCTATGCGCCTAGGGTTGGGGGGGGAACACTAGTGGGGGCGCCCCCCTTGCTTGGGGGGCAAACCCCCCTCCCTGGCCGCCGCCCCCCCTCTAGATCTCATCTAGAGGGGGCCGGCCCCCTTCCCCCTTCCCCTATAAATAGAGGGGCGAGGGGAGGGCTGAACACCTGATCCAAGGTGTCGGTGTCAAAACCGGTGGATCTTGGGTAGGGGGTCCCAAACTGTGCGTCTAGGCGGATGGTTACTGGAGACAAGGGACACGATGTTTTTACCCAGGTTCGGGCCCTCTTGATGGAGGTAAAACCCTACGTCCTGCTTGATTAATATTGATGATGTGGGTTACAAGAGTAGATCTACCACGAGATCAAGGAGGCTAAACCCTAGAAGCTAGCC
This sequence comes from Triticum aestivum, assembly GCF_018294505.1. NCBI lineage: Eukaryota > Viridiplantae > Streptophyta > Magnoliopsida > Poales > Poaceae > Triticum > Triticum aestivum. The sequence continues at coordinate 610,236,790 of NC_057804.1, read as the reverse complement.
TATGGTATGATTGTTGTTCGTCCTATGGACTAAGGCCATCCGGTTTATATAGACACCGGAGAGGGCTAGGGTTACACAGAGTCGGTTACAATGGTAGGAGATCTACATATCCGTATCTCCAAGCTTGCCTTCCACGCTAAGGAAAGTCCCATCCGGACACGGGACGAAGTCTTCAATCTTGTATCTTCATAGTCTTGGAGTCCGGCCGATGATGATAGTTCGGCTATCCGAACACCCCTTAGTCCGGAACTCCCTCAGTAGCCCCTGAACTAGGCTTCAATGACGACGAGTCCGGCGTGCATATTGTCTTCGGCATTGCAAGGCGGGTTCCTCCTCCGAATAATTTATAGAAGATTGTGAACATAGGATAGTGTCCGGCTCTGCAAAAATAAATTCCACATACCACCGTAGAGAGAATAATATTACACAAGATCAATCTGCTGAGTATTCTGTGGCATAACGTCACACCACTTCCAAGCCTTTACTCGGATTGTTTTTATTGTTCCACCTCAGCGCGTTTAGCGAGGCGGTTTCCTTGGCACGTCTTGTCGAAGCAGAGATCGTGTCCCCCTTATTCCGGGATTCCCATCAATACGGACGTGGGTAACCCAACCGCGCCATTGATTGTGACGCTTGGGAGATAAGTGAGTTTTACCAGGCCGGTGGGGACGCGTGTTTCCGTCCGCCCATATAAGGGGATAAAGATCCAACCTTTTTACCTGCGCCTTCTTTCTCCTTGGCTTATCCATCTCTGTGAACTCGAGCTCCAGCGCCCAAGCCCGCACATCCCACCTCAACCTCCTCCGATCATGTCCGGAGCGGGAGGCAAATGGATGGCCTCCTCTGTCACGGAGGGGCATATCCAGAAGCTGCGCGGCACCGGATACTTGTCCAGCGACATCGCGCATCGGCTCCCCGACGAGGGAGAGCTCATCCCACCCCCAGGCCCAATGAGAGGGTAGTTTTCCTTCCCCATTTCCTCCGCGGACTGGGCTTCCCACTTCATCCCTTTGTCCGGGGGCTCATGTTCTACTACGGCCTAGATTTCCATGATCTGGCCCCGAATTTTATCCTCAACATCTCGGCGTTTATCGTCGTGTGCGAGGCCTTCCTCTGCATCCAGCCCCACTTCGTCTTGTGGCTCAAGACCTTCAGTGTCAAGCCGAAGGTTGTGAAGGGCAGCCAAGCGGAGTGCGGAGGCGCCATGGTGGGCAGGATGTCCCACGTTACGTGGCTGGAGGGCACCTTCGTGGAAACCATCAAGGGGTGGCAATCGGGGTGGTTCTACATCACCGAGCCGCGTGATCCCGAATGGGCAGCGGCCCCCGAATTCAGATCCGGCATCCCCACACGACTCACCTCCTGGAAAGAGAGCGGCCGGATTTGGGGCGATTCGGAGGAGCTGACCGGACTCCAAGCCTGCGTCAAAAAGCTGGTGGACAAGAAGCTCAAACTTGTCAACGTAGTCCAGGTCATGCTCATCCGCCAGATTCTCCCGTGCCAACGACGGGGCTTCAATATGTGGGAGTTTGATCCGGCGCATCACCAGACTTTGAATGGGCTCTTCGACACCACGTACGAAGAGGTCTGGAAGGTGCTGTTCAAGGGCGCCGAGGCTCCCGCATCCGCTACCGAAGATCGTGGATTCAGCTCGCAGCGTCCAGCTGACGAGGTAAGTGATATTGTCCTTTACGGGATGCTTGTTATTCATAGTTTGACTCTATGCAGGATCTAAACTCCCCTTCCTTTGACAGGACTGGCTGAAGAAGGCCGCACAGGCTATCTGTCCGGCCCCATTGCCAGGGGACCCAGTTGACGCCCGCCTAACGGGGCTGCTGGCTCCGGCACCCCACGTGGTGCCGGAGAAGAAGGCCAAGAAGAAGGCCACGGGGACTCGGAAGAGTTCCCGTTTTTAGGTGCTATCGGATGATGAGTCCGAGGCCGATTCCTCCCACCAAGGCGAGGAGGAGAAGAGGAAATCCTCTCCCCCAGCGGGGGGACGAAAGAAAAGGAAGGCCTCCCCAGCAAGGGAGGCCGAAGGGTCCAAGAGGGGAAAAACTCTTCCCCCGGACTGTTCAGCCAACGCCAGTGACGACGACGAGGACTGGCCTCCAAGGGCTAAGCCTCTGGCGAGATCGTAAGTATCCAGACTCCCGAATAACTTCAAGGTTTTTTACTTTCCGCCACATAATGTCTTTCTAATGCCGCATTCAACCCTGCAGTCCGCCTAAGGATGATCTCCCCACTTCGTCGAGCGGGTCCTTAGGGGCGTCGGATATGGATTCTCTTCCGACTGCCTCCACCCCCCGTGATGCGGACGATGCCGAGGTGGGATCTCAGGAAGGGACCCACCAGGAGGAGAGGGCCCCGGAGGTGTTGCAGGACAACCTCCCGAACTTTGCGCCGGACTCAGCCCCGGAACCCATAGTGGCTCCGGAGTCCGGCGGGCGACCCCTTCGTAAGAAGGGCAAGACCACGATGCTGGCTGCCTCCGTCCAACCGGAGGCGCCGGATAATTTGCTGGAGGCGCTCAACGGCGCCTCCATCAAAGAGGAACACCGCACTGTTATGAGTGCGGTGATTCAGAAGGTTCAGCTCGCCAAGAGCGGGCTGACGGAAGCCTGCAACAGCCTTCTAATAGGCTTTGAGGTAAGAATTTCAATATATGTAAAATGGTACCGCATAGACAGTAGCCCCTGATGCTCGGTTCGGTGTTCGGAAAGAAGTGCCGGACTGAGGATCTTTAGAAAGATAAACTCAGGAGTCATGAAATATGTCAATATGGGATTGCAGGCTGCGCTGCTGACCTCTGCCGCACTGACTGCGGAGGTCAATACTTTGAAGGAAAACCTCGAGCGCTCCGAGGACGAGCTCGGCCATGCCAAGAAGCAGCTCGAGGAAAAAGAAGGTCAGTAATACCTTATGAAAATTGTACCTTACAGAAAAGGATTTGGTTGCAAGAAAAATGACAAGGATAACTGGGGTATTGCAGGGGCCACGAACGAGGTAGCGACCCTGAAAGAGGTGGTGGCCGTGGCCGAACGTAATGCGGCTGCAGAGCGCACCGAGCGAGAGAAACAGGAGGCGTGGGTGGCGGAGGTACAGCAAGAGCTCCAGGATCTCGTGAAGAAACACGAGAGCCTGGAGCGTGACTCGAAGACTCGAGAGTCTGAGCTTGCAATGGCTCTGGAGAGTGCCAAAGCCGCTAAGGCCGAAGCCTACAAGGCCCTCTAGGAGATAGAGGCGGTGAAGAAAATAGCAGCGGGTAAGGCATTTTTCATGCAAAGTAAGCATGTGAGTGTTAATTACTTGTTGCTTACCCGAATTCGGAGCTCTCCAGGAGCGTTTGCAGATCTTCCCCGCAGCGTGTCCGATGCTGCCGCATTCTACCGGGCCGAGGAGGGGAGCTCAATGGAGAAGGTCTTCTGGTCTCAGTATGCTGAGGTCGAACATCCGGTGCCCCTTAGCGACCAGCTGAAGCAGCTGGTCGAGCTCCACAAGGCGGCCGAACAGGCCATGAAGGGCCTCATAGTTCGGCTGTGGCCTAAGGAGGCCATGCCTGGGACCTACTTCGGCCTGGTGCGGCGGTTGGTGGATGCGTGCCCGTGGGTTGAAGTCATCAAGCACTCCGACTGTATTGAAGGTGCCTGTCGGGCCCTTGCCCGCGCAAAGGTGCACTGGGGCAAGATGGATGCCCAGAAGCTTGTGACGGACCCACCACCAGAGGGCAAAGAGTATCGTACGCCCGAGATGTACTATAAGAGTGTGCTGAAGGGCGCCCGCACTATTGCGGGTGAGTGGTCCAAAGATGTAATATTTGAGTAGACTCGCATTTTGTTATCATGTGTGCTGAAAACTTGGTTCATATGCGCTAAGCAACGTTTGTTAATTTAAAATATTACCTTCTGTGCGGCTGTTTATCAAATCTGAGAGATGGCAAGTCGTCGGCTTCAGCCCCCATGCCACGAGTGCTTGGGTGTTCGGGATAAACTCGAGCGCTCTTGTTCCCATTTTTGGGTCCATCTAGGGAGGCGCTCGACACAACGAACAAGGCAACCGGACTTATAATGCTTGAACGCTCTCACTTAGCCATAGAATTCTATAATTTTAAATTTCGGTGAAGCCCCTAGTTTTGGGAAGGCCAAATTTGGGGCGCTATCCACGCCTTGGCCGGACAGAATCCGGTTCCTCGCTCGAAGCGGCATAAGTCTTTAGGGAGTCACAAAGAACCTCTCGAACAGCGACCAGCTCTCGCCTCATCATGACGGTCAGTTTTAGCTTTCTCCACTGAGGCGTTAACCCAGCTCAACTGGGGCGCAATCGCAGTGGTTCTCCCAGTGCTACCTTAGCCGATAAAATGGAACGTAAGGTACCAAAACATGGGAGTCGGGCAAACCCAACTATTGACCCAAGAACATGATTCGGAGCCAATGCATATAGTGCTATAAGTTCGGGGTGCCGCACTTGCGAAAGTGTTGGACTTATCACACCATAATGCGGGAAACATAAGCCCCTGGTGTATTTAGCCGTACCGAAATGTACGGATGCAACATGTCATAGATGAACATATGTGTAAGAAAGAAATGCAATTAGAAGCAAAAAATGTGTTGCATTGCTTTATTCGATAAAAACTGATGTAAGTGCAGGACGATACAAGTGGTGCCGTAAGCAAGGGATGGGACTGTTTAACATGTCCCCCTCCAGGGGTAGGCTATGGCATAATGCATAAAGCGGATTTAATGCTCATGATGGAGGCCACCTGGATTTTCGTTGTAGCCTTTCTCCTTCCCTGGCTGTTGCATCGTGGGTTCGGCATGTCTGCTGCCGGACAGGGCCTCTGACGAACGGAGTCCTGTAGGTAAATAAGGAAAAGAAAAAGAAACGACACACTTAAGAGCCCCTGGTGCAGTTAAGCCGCAGTCTGGGCTTATCGTGGTCGAGCCCCTTGCCCCATGCCCATGGTATCTTCAGAGCGTAATTGAGTACGCGAAGGGTCTGTCTTAATGTTTTACGGGGGCTGGGGTGTAACGCCCCAGATATACTTTCCATTTTTTGTATCCAACTCTTGCCGTCTCCGGCGCTAAGTTATATTTATTTCTCGGGTTTGGGTCTTTGTCTCCGTGTGTTGTTTTCTTTTTCGTGCATCTCTTATCATGTCATCACGTGCATTGCATTTGCATACATGTTCGTCTCATGCATTCGAGCATTTTCCCCGTTGTCCGTTTTGCATTCCGGCGTTTCGTTCTCCTCCGGTGGTCATTTCTACCTTTCTTTCTCGTGTGGGGTTTAAACATTTCCGGATTGGACCGAGTCTTGCCAAGCGGCCTTGGTTTACTACCGGTAGACCGCCTGTCAAGTTTCGGGTCATTTGGACTTCGTTTGATACTCCAACGGTTAACCGAGGGACCGAAAAGGCCTCGTGTGTGTTGCAGCCCAACACCCCCCAAATTTGGCCCAAAACCCACCAAACTCTGCTCCATGTCCTAGAGCGTTCGATCACGATCGTG
>NC_057804.1:610211562-610217623 GCF_018294505.1 Triticum aestivum | reverse complement strand
CACGGTGTTGGAGTTATGCTTGCGCAGGATGTTCCTTTAGCTTCTCGCTCGTGCTTCGCCTTCTCTCCTCGCTCTCTTTTGCGTATAAGTTAGCCACCACATATGCCAGTCGCTTGCTGCAGCTCCACACATATTGGCCTTATCCATTCCTATGAGCTTAAATAGTCTTGATCGCGTGGGTGTGAGATTGCTGAGTCCCTGTGGCTCACAGATACTACAACTCCAGATGCAGGTCCAGGTGAGTCCGCTCCAGGTGACGAGTACGAGCTCAAGTGGGAGTTCGACGAGGACTCTCAGCGATACTATGTTTCTTTTCCGGATGATCAGTAGTGGTGCCTAGTTGGGGTTATCGATTCAGGACCTTGTCGCATGTTGGGGGTCTTTTCTATTTTGGCGCCGTAGTCGGGCCATGAGTGCTTGTTTGATGGATGTTATTTATGTACTCTGATGTGACGTGGCGAGTGTAAGCCAACTATGTTATCTCCCCCTTTTTATTATGTATAACATGGGATGTTGTAATGATTGCCTGACTTGCGACATTGCTTTCAATGCGGTTATGCCTCTAAGCCGTGCCTCGACACGTGGGAGCTATAGCCGCATCGAGGGCGTTACATGGGGTGGGGGCCGCACTGCTACGCGTGCTCATAACGTGCCAGGTGGTCGTGTTGTAGGTTACTCCGGGCACGCTTAGCTGTGTTCGGCCGCTTAGCAGCCGGACTCGAGAATTGCCTTAAAAGGCTGCTTTGTACTTCTGCCGCGAGAGCCGCTGTATGTTCCTCCGTTCGGAGGGAGCGTTCAGTGTTTCCGTTGACCGTGATGACTCCTCTAGGGCCTGGCATCTTGAGCTTGAGGTATGTGTAGTGCGGCACCGCGTTGAACTTTCCGAACGCGGTACGTCCGAGCAAGGCATGATAGCCGCTGCGGAACGGGACTAAGTCGAAGATTAACTCCTCGCTTCAGAAGTTATCCGGGGATCCGAAGACCACTTCCAGTGTAACTGAGCCTGTACAATTGGTTTCTACACCTGGTATGACGCCTTTAAAGGTCGTCTTGGTAGGTTTAATCCTTGAGGGGTCTATGCCCATTTTGCACACCGTGTCCTGATAAAGCAGGTTTAGGCTGCTACCACCGTCCATCAGGACTTTGGTGAGATGAAATCCATCGCCGATTGGGTCTAGAACCAATGCGGCGAACCCACCATGGCGAATTCTGGTGGGGTGGTCCCTTCGGTCAAAGGTGATCGGGCAAGAGGACCATGGATTGAACTTCGGGGCAACTGGCTCCATCGCGTATACATCCCTGAGTGCATGCTTCCGCTCCCTTTTGGGTATGTGCGTGGCATATATCATGTTCACCGTCTGCACCTGTGGGGGGAAACCCTTTTGTCCTCTATTGTTCGGCGGTCGGGTCTCTTCCTCGTCGTCGCTATGTAGCCCCTTGTCGCTGTTTTCGGCAATTAACTTGCCTGCCTGCTTCAACACCCAACAGTCCCTATTGGTGTGGTTAGCTGGCTTTTCAGGGGTGCCATGTATCTGGCACAAGCGGTCGAGAATTTGGTCCAAATTGGACAGACCCTGAGTTGTTCTTTTGAATGGCTTTTTCCGTTGACCGGGTTTAGAGCCTCTGAATCCGGCATTGACTGCCGTGTCCTCACTGTTATCGCCGTTAATGCGGCGTTTGTTTTTGTTGCGACGCGACCTGCCACTATGGTCCTTGATATCCGGACTGCCAGAATTTTTGTTGAGGTTGTTGTTGCGTGCTAGCCAGCTGTCTTCACCCGCACAGAAGCAGGTCATGAGGGATGTAAGGGCTGCCATGGATTTCGGCTTTTCCTGTCCCAGGTGCCGGGCAAGCCACTCGTCGCGGATGTTGTGCTTGAAGGCCGCGAGGGCCTCGGCATCTGGACAGTCGACGATTTGGTTTTTCTTGGTTAAGAACCATGTCCAGAATTGTCTGGCCGATTCGTCTGGCTGCTGAATTATGTGGCTTAGGTCATTAGCGTCTGGTGGTCGCACATAAGTGCCCTAGAAGTTATCGAGGAATGCGGCTTCCAGGTCCTCCCAACTCCCAATTGACTCTGCTGGCAAGCTGTTGAGCCAATGCCGGGCTGGTCCTTTAAGCTTGAGGGGGAGGTATTTGATGGCGTGAAGATCGTCGCCGCGGGCCATGTGGATGTGAAGGATATAATCTTCAATGCAAACCGCGGGGTCTGTTGTGCCATCATAGGATTCAATATTGACGGGTTTAAACCCTTCTGGGATTTGATGATCCATTACCTCATCTATGAAACACAGTGGGTGTGCGGCGCCTCTGTACTGGGCGATATCGCGACGGAGCTCAAAAGAGCTTTGTCTGTTGTGTTCGACCCGGCCGGACTTACTGTGTCCGGGGTGACGGTGATCGTCACGTATCATGGGGCGCCCGTGTGATCCATAGATCGATCTTGATTGTCTTGCCTTATCCTCCAATACGTCTCGCAGGTCCGGAGTGTTCCCCTGTGGCCTTGTGCTTTTCAAGCGATGCCGGGGTACGGGTCTAGTGAAGGACCTTGAGGCCTCTCTGTCGCGACCACGGGGTGGTCGATCAGCCGTATTGTCTCCTGGCGAAGCGGGATCATATGCCTCCACCTCTAATCGGGGGAGCAGCTTACGTTTGGGGTAGCTTTTGGAGGGGCGTTCGAGTTCATGCTCTTCGGCCGCGAGGACTTCGGTCCATCTGTCGGCTAGCAGATCTTGATCAGCTCTAAGCTGCTGCTGCTTTTTCTTGAGGCTGTTTGCCATGGCCATAAGCCTGCGTTTGAAACGCTCCTGTTCGACGGGATCCTCAGGCACGACGAATTCGTCGTCGTCGAGGCTTGCCTCGTCTCCGGAGGGAGGCATATAGTCCTCTACCTCTTCTTCAGCCGCTCTCTCATGAGGGCTGGTGTCCCCCTCCTCCTGTGCTGGATCTTGCTGGAGTGGGTTGTCTTCAGCGCTATCCGGTGTATTATTGTCTCCGGTGCCGGAGTCCTCATTCTTGCTATGGTGGGATTTAGAGCGGCGCCGCTCACGCCGGCGCTTGGGCTGTTTCTTGGAGGGGTCATCCTCTGCTATTCCTTCGCCGTTCCCATCCTTTGGGATATCCACCATGTATATGTCGTATGAAGAGGTGGCTTTCCAGTGCCCGGTGGATGCTGGTTCTTGGTCGTCTCCGGCATCGTCGTCCATACCGTCGATGTCCTCTGAGTCGTAATCTAGCATGTTGGTTAGATCGTCGACAGTGGCTACCAAGTGGGTGGTGGGTGGGCTCTGAATTTCTTCGTCGTCCGCATCCCAACCGTCCTGGCCGCAGTCCGGCCAGGCCTCTCCTGATAACGAGAGGTACTTTAGCGAACTCAAGATGTCGCCAAAAGGTGAGCGTTGAAAGATATCCACCGCAGTGAACTCCATGATCGGCGCCCAATCGGATTCGACTGGAGGGGGCGCGGGAGGTCTGGAGTCCGGCAAGGAGTCCGGCACCTTGGAGTCACGAGCTTCATGGGGGACAAGATCGGTGTTCGGCTCTATCGCCGCAAAGGTTGCAGCCCTCGAGGCGGTGTCTAGGCATCCATCCTCGATCTGCGGAGCTGGCTCCGAATTGAGGATCGGAGTGGTTTCGAGTGCGGCCTCCAGGGTACTGTCCGGCTGCAGAGCTAAATCATGTCCGTCGTGATAGTGCGGCACGCTCGGCTGTGGCTCGAATCCATCGAGGATCAAGTCCCCGCGGATGTCAGCCGTGAAGTTCAAACTTCCAAATCTGACCTGACGGCCAGGGGCGTAGCTTTCGATCTGCTCCAGATGGCCAAGCGGATTGGCCCGCGGTGCAAAGCCGCCGAATACGAAGATCTGTCCGGGGAGAAAAGTCTCACACTGTACTGCGTCGTTGATAACGGTCGAAGAAGCCATCGAGCCTATCGGTGACGACACAGAGGAACTCTCAATGAAAGCACCAATGTCGGTGTCAAAACCGGCGGATCTCGGGTAGGGGGTCCCGAACTGTGCGTCTAGGCGGATGGTTACAGGAGACAAGGGACACGATGTTTTTACCCAGGTTCGGGCCCTCTTGATGGAGGTAAAACCCTACGTCCTGCTTGATTAATATTGATGATGTGGGTTACAAGAGTAGATCTACCACGAGATCAAGGAGGCTAAACCCTAGAAGCTAGCCTATGGTATGATTGTTGTTCGTCCTATGGACTAAGGCCATCCGGTTTATATAGACACCAGAGAGGGCTAGGGTTACACAGAGTCGGTTACAATGGTAGGAGATCTACATATCCGTATCGCCAAGCTTGCCTTCCACGTCAAGGAAAGTCCCATCCGGACACGGGACGAAGTCTTCAATCTTGTATCTTCATAGTCTTGGAGTCCGGCCGATGATGATAGTTCGGCTATCCGGACACCCCCTAGTCCGGAACTCCCTCACAAGGCGCAGCCCCTCCCCTCCCCAACACCTCTCCTCCTCCGTTAAGTGCTTGGCGAAGCCCTGTCGGAGTACTGCCTCTCCACCAACACCACGCCGTCGTGCTGCTACTGGAGCCTTCTTCCTCAACCTCTCCTTCCCCCTTGCTGGATCAAGGAGGAGACGTCGTCCGTTCCGTACGTGTGTTGAACACGGAGGTGCTGTCCGTTCAGCACTTGGTCATCGGTGATTTGGATCACGGCGAGTACGACTCCATCATCCCCGTTCCCTTGAACGCTTCCGCGCGCGATCTACAAAGTGGTATGTAGATGCAATCTCTGTCCCATGACTCGTTGCTTAGATGAACTCATAGATGGATCTTGGTGAAACCGTAGAAAATTTTTTAATTTTCTGCAACGTTCCCCTACAGTGGCATCATGAGCTAGGTCTATGTGTAGTTCTCTATTACACGAGTAGAACACAAATTTGTTGTGGGCGTAGATCTTGTCAACTTGCTTGCCGCTACTAGTATTTTCTTGCTTCAGTGGTATTGTGGGATGAAGCGGCCCGGACCGACCTTACACGTACGCTTACGTGAGACAGGTTCCACCGACTGACATGCACTAGTTGCATAAGGTGGCTAGCAGGTGTCTGTCTCTCCTGCTTTAGTTGGAGCAGATTAGATGAAAAGGGTCCTTATGAAGGGTAAATAGAAGTTGACAAAATCACGTTGTGGTTATTCATAGGTAAGAAAACGTTCTTGCTAGAACCCAATTGCAGCCACGTAAAAGATGCAACAACAATTAGAGGACTTCTAACTTGTTTTTGCAGCAATTGTCATGTGCTATGATATGGCCAGAAGTTGTGATGAATGATGAATGATATATTGTGATGTATGACATCATGTTCTTGTAATAGGAATCACGACTTGCATGTCGATGTGTAACACCCCGGATTCGATGTGCCAGGTTTCCGCCAAATATTCGCCGTCATTGCCATGTCAATTGCTTGCGTGTTGCATATTGTCATGTCATCATGTGCATTGCATTGCATACGTGTTCGTCTCATGCATCCGAGCCTTTTCCTCGTTGTCCGTTTTGCGATCCGGCACTACTATGCCCTCCGGCGTCCCCCTTTTCTCTCCTGTTGTGAGCGGGTGTTAAACGTTCTCAGAATGGACCGAGTCTTGCCAAGCAGCCTTGGTATAGCACCGGTAGACCGCCTGTCAAGTTTCGTGCCATTTGGAGGTCGTTTGGTACTCCAACGGTTAACCGGGTAACCGTAAAAGCCTCCTTCTCTTTGCAGCCCAACACCCCTTCAAAGTGGCCCAAAACCCATCTAACTCCCCTCCATGCTCTCGGTCGTTCGATCACGATCGTGTGGGCGAAAACCGCTCCTCATTTGGACTCTCCTAGCTCCCTCTATCTATAAATAGGTGTCTCCCCCCGAATTCTCGCGCAGTCCAAACCCTAACCTAGTCCATCTCCGCCGCCGGACGAAATCCCCACCGACGGACATGTCCGCCGCCGCCGTCCGCCCTCTCCCGCACCGCCACGTGTCCCCCCGCGGCCCTCCTCTCTCTCCCGCACTGCCGGCCCGCCGGGGCCCATCAGGGGCCCTCCTGGCCCGCGCGTCCGACCCC
>NC_057804.1:610155606-610211025 GCF_018294505.1 Triticum aestivum | reverse complement strand
CCATCCTCCGGCGAGATCCACCCGGGTGGACCAGATCCACCACGTCGACGAACCAAACACGGCGCCCCATCCCGATCCGCTCCGTCCCGGAACTGTCCCGTCCCGGGTTGACTTTTCGGAGGTGATAATTCCACTGTCCCGAATATTTTTGCATTATCATGCCTTGTTCATCATGCCGTATCTCTGCATCCGTAGCTCCGTTTCGTGCGTGTAATATGTCAAATTGTTCATCTCAACGAGTACATCATTTCATTCCATTGCATCATATTCATTTGAGCTCATCTTGATACCTGAATCATCGTTGCAAGAGTGCTTCATGATATTGTCTGCTGTCTGTTAACAGAATGAGCTCATTTGTCATTTTTGCCATGATTGATGTGTGCATCCTATGAGGTTGATGTCTACATGTGTTTTGATCTATGCTATGTCTTATTTACAGAGGTGCTTACCATGTATTTTTGTGATCAATGTGGTGACTAGCACAAGCATGCAAACTAGGCTTCGTGATATTGCTGATTTCAGTCCCTGTTCTGCTGTTATTTTGATGCCATGTAAACTTGATGCTACAGAGAGATCCATGCATATTTTGAGATACTTCAGTAAGGATGTTTTGAACATATGGTTATGCTATATCCATCCCTGCCCTTGGTTGCAATTATGGAGTAGTCTAGCATGTCATTTTCGTGCACTACTTTTGCTTCAAAATGTTTCCTGGCAGATTGTTTACATGTTATTCAATTTTGCCAAGGTTGTTGTAGTTGATCCTTGCATGCTATGAACTTGTTTTTGCCTTGGTTTGTTTCATAAACATGTCTTCTTGATGCTGCTATTCTTATCTTGTCATGCAATGACTTGTGGTGAGTGAATCGAGTTTTTTAAGTAGTGTACTTGTTGTTACTGTTTTGCTAGGCTGAATCTGTTATTTCGTGCTGCGATGTAAACCTGCTTCTACAAATCATTCTATGCATAATCTAGAAATAGTCACTAAATATGTTTTGTTCTACATGTCATCCTCTAACCATCCATGCCCCTGGTTGCATTTATAGCTTGTTGTAGCTTGTTCATATCTTGCTCCAAAGTTGCTTGATAATGTTGCTGTCAGCCTGTTAACATTAAGTTCAGTTGTTGCCATGATTGTTGCTAGTGTTCCATGCACCCTATGACCTTTCTATTGCCATGCTTAGCTTCATAAACATGCCTTATTACTGTTGGTTGCCTTTCCATGCCATGTTTTCCTCTGTAGTGAGTTGCACAAGCTCACCAACATGCCTTCACAATTCTGTTGCTGCCATGTTTGAATCTGTAATATAACTTGCTATGTTTACATGGGTGCCATCATTTTTCTGATCCTTTTTGGCTTATGGTCACTAAGGGACTTTTGATCTATGCTTTGAGTAGAATCATGCCATGTCTTGTTTTGCTATTATAAGTTCCTGTAGCATGTTAATAACTTGCTCTGAACATGGCAACCTGATGTTATTTTCTGCAAAGTCTGAATTGTTATTATTTGCAATCTTGTCATGTGTGTTTGAGCATGTTCTAATGATTTCTGGAGATAGCTTAGTGTTCATGTTTTGTTATGCTTTACCTGTATATCATGCCCATGTCTTTTGTTTTCATGTTGTGGTACTGTAGCATGTTGTTTTGATGCTTGCAATATGCCTAGTTGCTGTTTTGGACAGCTTGTCCTTTAAACTTGTTTCATGCGTGTGTGTTGAACCGTTGCTCCGTTTTGAATGTGCTCTATATGAAACTTGCTTAGAATTGCATGTAGTTTCATATTATCATGTTGCATCCTTGTTTTGAGGTGTTTGCTTGATGTTTGTATGCATTTTGCATCAATGCCATGTTTAACTTGTTTTGCTCATATCTTCTAGGCCGTAACTCCGAATCTAATGAACTTTATATGTAACTTAACTAGAATCTTGTGTAGATCATCTTGGTGCATCTTAACTTGTTGTTTAATAACTTGAACATAAGGTTTATTCAGATCTGGACCAATTTCGAAAATTGCATATGAGGACTTACCGGAATTGTTATATGTTGTTCCCGGCCTCATTTAAACTTGCCTTGATGTGTTGCTCTTGTTTGCATCATCTCTTGCCATGGGTAGCTTCATGTAGCTTTGTCATGCATCATGCTTGGTTGTGCATCATGTCTTGTATATGTGTGGTGTGTTTACTATGTTGTGTGTTTCTTCTCGATAGTTCCTGTTTCGTTGCGGTCGTGAGGATTCATTCGTCTACGCTTGGTTCGTCTTCGTGGCTTCATCTTCTTCATGGACTCGTTCTTCTTCCTTACGGGATTTCAGGCAAGATGACCGCTACCCTGGATCTCACTACTATCATTGCTATGCTAGTTGCTTCGTTCTATCGCTTTGCTGCGCTACCTATGTTTTGTTTATCAAGCCTCCCATTTTGCCATGAACCTCTAACCTTTGACACCTTTTCTATGCAAACCGTTGCTTGGCTATGTTACCGCTTTTGCTTAGCCCCTCTTATAGCGTTGCTAGTTGCAGGTGAAGTTGAAGATTTCTCCATGGTGGACAGGTTTTTGGTTGGGATATCACAATATCTCTTATATTATTAATGCATCTATATACTTGGTAAAGGGTGGAAGACTCGGCCTTATGCCTGGTGTTTTGTTCCACTCTTGCCGCCCTAGTTTCCGTCATACCGGTGTTATGTTCCCGGATTTTGCGTTCCTTACGCGGTCGGGTGATTTATGGGACCCCCTTGACAGTTCGCTTTGAATAAAACTCCTCCAGCAAGGCCCAACCTTGGTTTTACCATTTGCCTCACCACCACCTATACCTTTCGATTGGGTCGGCCAACCCGAGGGTCATCTTTATTTTAGCCCCCTCGGGCCAGTGCTTGTCTAAGTGTTGGTCCGAACCGAGTAGACTGCGGGGCCACCTCGGGGCAACTCGAGGTCTGGTTTTACTCATAGGATGTCTCATCCGGTGTTGCCCTGAGAACGAGATATGTGCAGCTCCTATCGGGATTTGTCAGCACATCGGGCGGCTTTGCTGGTCTTGTTTTACCATTGTTGAAATGTCTTGTAAACCGGGATTCCGAGTCTGATCGGGTCTTCCTGGGAGAAGGTATATCCTTCGTTGATCGTGAGAGCTTATCATGGGCTAAGTTGGGACACCCCTGCAGGATATAATCTTTCGAAAGCCGTGCCTGCGGTTATAGGCAGATGGGAATTTGTTAATGTCCTGTTGTAGATAACTTGACACCAGATCCGATTTAAAACGCATCAACCGCGTGTGTAGCCGTGATGGTCTCTTCTCGGCGGAGTCCGGGAAGTGAACACAGTTTCTGGGTTATGTTTGACATAAGTAGGAGTTCAGGATCACTTCTTGATCATTACTAGTTGACGACCGTTCCGCTTGCTCTCTTCTCGCTCTTATTTGCGTATGTTAGCCACCATATATGCTTAGTCGTTGTTGCAACCTCACCACTTTACCCCTTCCTTTGCCTTTAAGCTTTGCTAGTCTTGATACCCATGGTAATGGGATTGCTGAGTCCTCGTGGCTCACAGATTACTACAACAACAGTTGCAGGTACAGGTTGTGCGATGATCATGACGCAAGAGCGATGTTTGCTTGTATTAGAGTTCTTCTTCTGCTTCTTTGATCAGGGGATAGGTTCCAGGTCGGCAGCCTGGGATAGCAGGGTGGATGTCATTTGAGTTTCTGTTTGTGTTTCATCCGTAGTCGAATGATGTTCTTATGTATTGTGATGTTGTATTCGTGTGGCATTGTATGCCTTATGTATGTATCCACATCTATTATGTAATGTTGATGTAATGATATCCACCTTGCAAAAGCGTTTCAATATGCGGTTCTATCCTTGGTGGGACCTTTGAGTTCCTTTAGGATAGGGTCGCATATTGGGCGTGACAGATGAGTATGACAACCGGCAGGAACCATAGGAGTTGTCTTTATTTTTTGTATGACCTGCGTGTCATTGAAGAACGCCATGTAAATTACTTTACTTTATTGCTAAACGCGTTAGCCATAGAAGTAGAAGTAGTCGTTGGCGTGACAACTTCATGAAGACACAATGATGGAGATCATGATGATGGAGATCATGGTGTCATGCCGGTGACGAAGATGATCATGGAGCCCCGAAGATGGAGATTGAAGGAGCTATATGATATTGGCCATATCATGTCACTACTATATAATTGCATGTGATGTTTATTATGTTTTATGCATCTTGTTTACTTAGAACGGCGGTAGTAAATAAGATGATCCCTTATAATAATTTCAAGAAAGTGTTCCCCCTAACTGTGCACCGTTGCTAAAGTTCGTCGTTTCGAAGCACCATGTGATGATTGGGTGTGATAGATCCTTACGTTCACATACAACGGGTGTAAGACAGATTTACACATGCAGAACACTTAGGGTTAACTTGACGAGCCTAGCATGTACAGACATGGCCTCGGAACATAGAGACCGAAAGGTCGAACATGAGTCGTATGGAAGATACGATCAACATGGAGATGTTCACCGATGATGACTAGTCCGTCTCACGTGATGATCGGACACAGCCTAGTCGACTCGGATCGTGTAACACTTAGATGACTAGAGGGATGTCTAATCTGAGTGGGAGTTCATTAAATAATTTGATTAGATGAACTTAATTATCATGAACTTAGTCTAAAACTTTTGCAAAATATGTCTTGTAGATCAAATGGCCAACGCTCATGTCAACATGAACTTCAACGCGTTCCTAGAGAAAACCAAGCTGAAAGATGATGGCAACAACTATTCGGACTGGGTCCGGAACCTGAGGATCATCCTCATAGCAGCCAAGAAAGATTATGTCCTAGAAGCACCGCTAGGTGAAGCACCCATCCCAGAGAAGCAAGACATTATGAATGCTAGGAAATCACGTGCTGATGATTACTCCCTCGTTCAGTGCAGCATGCTTTACAGCTTAGAACCAGGGCTCCAAAAGCATTTTGAGAAGCACGGAGCATATGAGATGTTCGAGGAGCTGAAAATGGTTTTCCAAGCTCATGCCCGGGTCGAGAGATATGAAGTCTCCAACAAGTTCTATAGTTGTAAGATGGAGGAAACTAGTTCTGTCAGTGAGCACATACTCAAAATGTCTGGGTTGCACAACCGCCTATCCCAGCTGGAGATCAACCTCCCGGACGAGGCGGTCATTGACAGAATCCTTCAGTCGCTCCCACCGAGCTACAAGAGCTTTGTGTTGAACTACAATATGCAAGGGATGGTGAAGACCATTCCTGAAGTATTCTCAATGCTGAAGTCAGCAGAGGTTGAAATCAAAAAAGAACATCAAGTGTTGATGGTCAATAAGACCACTAAGTTCAAGAAGGGCAAGGGTAAGAAGAACTTCAAGAAAGACGGCAAAGATGTTGCCGCGCCCGGTAAGCCAGTTGCCGGGAAGAAGTCAAAGAATGGACCCAAGCCTGAGACTGAGTGCTTTTATTGCAAGGGGAAGGGTCACTGGAAGCGGAACTGCCCCAAATACTTAGCGGACAAGAAGGCCGGCAACACTAAAGGTATATTTGATATACATGTAATTGATGTGTACCTTACCAGTACTCGTAGTAACTCCTGGGTATTTGATACCGGTGCCGTTGCTCACATTTGTAACTCACAGCAGGAGCTGCGGAATAAGCGGAGACTGGCGAAGGACGAGGTGACGATGCGCGTCGGGAATGGTTCCAAGGTCGATGTGATCGCCGTCGGCACGCTACCTCTACATTTACCTAAGGGATTAGTTTTAAACCTCAATAATTGTTATTTAGTGCCAAGTTTGAGCATGAACATTGTATCTGGATCTCGTTTGATACGAGATGGCTACTCATTTAAATCTGAGAATAATGGTTGTTCTATTTATATGAGAGATATGTTTTATGGTCATGCCCCGATGGTCAATGGTTTATTCTTAATGAATCTCGAACGTAATGTTACACATATTCATAGTGTGAATACCAAAAGATGTAAAGTTGATAACGATAGTCCCACATACTTGTGGCACTGCCGCCTTGGTCACATAGGTGTCACGCGCATGAAGAAGCTCCATACTGATGGACTTTTAGAGTCTCTCGATTATGAATCATTTAACACGTGCGGACCATGCCTCATGGGTAAAATGACCAAGACTCCGTTCTCCGGAACAATGGAGCGAGCAACCAACTTATTGGAAATCATACATACCGATGTGTGTGGTCCAATGAGCATTGAGGCTCGCGGAGGATATTGTTATGTTCTCACTCTCACTGATGACTTGAGTAGATATGGGTATGTCTACTTGATGAAACACAAGTCTGAGACCTTTGAAAAGTTCATGGAATTTTAGAATGAAGTAGAGAATCAACGTGACCGAAAGATAAAATTCCTACGATCGAATCGTGGAGGAGAATATTTAAGTCACGAATTTGGTACACACTTAAGAAAATGTGGAATCGTTTCACAACTCACGCCACCTGGAACACCTCAGCGTAACAGTGTGTCCAAACGTCGTAATCGCACTCTATTGGATATGGTGCGATCTATGATGTCTCTTACCGATTTACCGCTATCATTTTGGGGATACGCTCTAGAGACAGCTACATTCACTTTAAATAGGGCACCGTCTAAATCCGTTGAGACGACACTGTATGAATTATGGTTTGGGAAGAAATCTAAGCTGTCGTTTCTAAAAGTTTGGGGATGCGATGCTTATGTCAAGAAACTTCAACCTGAAAAGCTCAAACCCAAGTCGGAAAAATGCGTCTTCATAGGATACCCCAAAGAAACCATTGGGTATACCTTCTACCTTAGATCCGAAGGCAAGATCTTTGTTGCCAAGAACGGATCCTTTCTGGAAAAAGAGTTTCTCTCGAAAGGAGTAAGTGGGAGGAAAGTAGAACTCGATGAAGTACTACCTCTTGAACCGGAAAGTAGTGCAGCTCAGGAAAATGTTCCTGTGGTGCGTACACCGACTGGAGAGGAAATTAATGATGATGATCAAGGTACTTCTGATCAAGTTGCTACTGAACTTCGTAGGTCCACAAGGACACATTCCACACCAGAGTGGTATGGCAACCCTGTCCTAGAAATCATGTTGTTAGACAACGGTGAACCTTCGAACTATGAAGAAGCGATGGCGGGCCCAGATTCCAACACATGGCTAGAAGCCATGCAATCCGAGATAGAATCCATGTATGAAAAAAAAGTACGGACTTTGACCGACTTGCCCGATGATCAGCGAGCGATAGAAAACAAATGGATCTTTAAGAAGAAGACGGACGTGGATGGTAATGTCACCATCTATAAAGCTCGACTTGTCGCTAAGGGTTATCGGCAAGTTCAAGGGATTGACTACGGTGAGACTTTCTCTCCCGTAGCGAAGCTTAAGTCCGTCCGAATCATGTTAGCAATTGCCGCATACTATGATTATGAGATATGGCAGATGGACGTCAAAACGGCATTCCTTAACGGCTATCTTAAGGAAGAGCTGTATATGATGCAGCCGGAAGGTTTTGTCGATCCTAAGAATGCTAACAAAGTGTGCAAGCTCCAGCGATCCATTTATGGGCTGGTGCAAGCATCTCGGAGTTGGAACATTTGTAAGTGCATCTAGTGCCCCTTAGTGATTTTGGTGTATTGAAGACTTATAGGTTAAGGGACTAATGCGTTTGTGAGTATGCACAGGTCTATAAGTCTATGAGGAGTTTGATATTTACAGACAAAGATGACCCCTAAAAATGAAGTTCTTCAACTGAAGACTTTGATATTCTGAAGACTTTCTGAAGACTTTGAAAGTGAAGAAATTGGTGTATCCGTGAAGACTTGATATTCATGCGAGGAATATGAATCTTGAAGACTTTCGTTTTCATAGTTTTGTTTTTCTCTTTCTTGAGTCATAGGAAACACCGTACTATTAAAGGGGGTCGAGGAAATACTAAGGAAAAATTTCCATGTGATGCTCAACTCAAAATCCTACACCTACCAATCCCTTCGAGTGAAGCCTTTGGAAATCTCATACAGTTCAGTCACTTTCTTCAGTTACAGAGACGAAGTTCTTCTGGTCGCTGATGAATTTGCTCTGACTGAGGAGTTAGGAATTCGCCAGTGCGGATTGCCTACACAGTGAGGAACATGATAGCCCTGAGGAATTTGAGAGTCAAATTTCCGACCGTTGTTGTGCTGCGCGCCAGCTGTCCCAAAATATCTTATCCACCTAACGGTCATATCATTGAGGGGCATTTATGTCTTATCATGTCGGGCTGCTCCCTAGGCTATAAATAGCCGCCCCCTACAACCACTAGCTGGTTGGCTGCTCCGAGAGAACTTGACACTTGTCATTTGAGAGCAACCCATCCTCCGAGGACTTTGAGCGAAAATCATCGAGTGAGGAAAATCCCAAAAACCCAAACACCTCCAAACCCAAAGTGATTGAGCATCACTGAAGAAATTGATCCTGCGTGGATCCGACGCTTGTTACCTTTGAAGACTGTGCTTCTTCTAGACGGTTAGGCGTCAAGGTCTAGAGCATCCAAGAGGAATTGTGGATTGCCGAGTGACCAAGTCTGTGAAGGTTTGGAAGTCGCCTGAAGACTTACCACGAGTGATTGGACGAGATCTGCGTGATCTTAGTTCAAGGAGAATACGGTGAGGACTGGGTGTCCTGAGCTGCGTGCTCAGAGACTGGGTGTCCGGGACTGCGTGTCCTCGAGTTTAAATACTCAGCCGCTCCAACCAGATGTACAACTGAGACAGCAGTTGGAACTGTTCTACCAAATCATTGTCTTCACCAACCTAACTGGTTCTATTTCCTCAACCCTTTCATTTCCTCATTACTATGTTGAGTGTTTGTTCATATCTATGTTTGAAGACTTTGACTGAAGACTTTCTCAATTTCCTTAGTTCAATTTCTTTAGTCTGTTTGTCTTCGTCTTGTGTTATCCTGTGATTACGCTTTCTGTACTCTATGCTAGTCTTCATTTCATCATGATGACCATGCTTGTATTCTGTTATGCTTACTTCTGAGTACTTATTCCGCTGCTAATAGTTCTTCGCTTAGGAATTTCCTCACCGGCAAATTCCTCAGTGAAGAATTCATAAAAATTGCCTATTCACCCCCCCCTCTAGTCGACATAACGCACTTTCAATTGGTATCAGAGCAAGGTACTCCCTTGTTCTGTGTGATTTTGGTTTAACCGCCTGAAGTTTCAGTTATGTCGACCGCAGGTATGATCAAGGTCTCGGCTGGGTTTCCTACCTTTGACTGGACGGACTACCCCTACTGGAAAAACAAGATGCGAATGCATCTCGAAGCAATTGACAACGATCTCTGGTATGTTGTGGAAAATGGTGTTCCCTCTGTCACACCCTCACTGAACGCTACCGATGTGAAGAGATTCAAGCAACTCGATTCTCAAGCAAAGAATATCATATGTGGCCATCTGAGTAAAGGACAGTATGGAAGAGTGAGTGCTTTGGAAACTGCTAAGCTTATCTGGGATAGGCTGTCCAAAGTGAATGAAGGAGTCTCAACTCAGCGCGACTCTCGAGTTGATGTTCTTCGGAATCTCTTCAACCGCTTCAAAAGACTCGACAATGAAAATGTCCAACAAACCTTTGATCGCCTCACTGACATCTCAAATGAGCTTCAAGCCCTCGGTGCCACTGACATCACTGACCATGAGGTGGTGAAGAAACTGTTGAGATCACTTGATTCCTCATTTGATACTCTGGGTCTGATGATACAAGAACGGGCTGACTACAAGTCTCTTGATCCTGCCGATATCCTCGAAAGGCTAAATACTCACGAGTTCCAGCTTGCTGAAAAGAGAGATCTCTATGGTTCGTGCTATGGCAAACCACGTGCCCTGAAGGCCAAGGTTGTGTCTGAGTCTGAATGTGAGGATTCTGGTAGTAGCCTTGGTGATCCTGAAGAATTGAGCCAGGAGCTAGCACTGCTCATGAAGAAATTCCAGAAGTTCTCAAGGCGTGGTCGCTTTGGAAAATCCTCAAGAAGCAGTGATTCCTCATCAAGTGACTATAAGAGAAGGCTATGCCACAAATGCAAGAAACCTGGTCATTATATTCAAGATTGTCCTAAGTGGGAAAAGGAATTGAAGAAGAAGAAATACAAGGATTACAGTTCTGATGATGCGAAGAAGAAGAAGAAATCGTCAAAATCTTCATCATCAAAATCCTCGAAGTCTTCATCTCACAAGAAGAGCAGCTCCAAGAAGGCTCGGGCATTCATTGGCAAGGAAATGGACTCTGAAGCTGAATCTGAGGAAAATGAGGAAGAGGAGGAGTCTGAAGAATCTGAATCCGGTGTGGCGAGTCTGGCCTTCGCTACTTCTTTCGTTAGCAAGTCCATCTTCAACACTGAAGAAACTGACCCCACCGACAAGCCTGATGAAGATAATGATGACTACGCTCCCACCTATTGCTTCATGGCAAAAGGTGCAAAGGTACTCAAATACACCTCCTCTAAATCCAGTGAAAATGAATCTGATGATAATCTCAAGCCCAGCTACTCTAAACTTGCTAAGATTGCTGTAAAACAACAAAGGACTTTTGAAAAGGTTCAAAACATGCTAGACAAAAGTGATGATATGTTGGGTGAAGAAATGGATCGCACTAAAGCCCTGACTGAAAATCTTCAGAGACTTTAGTCTAGGTTTGATAAACTTCAAAGTCATCATAACACTCTCTTATCTGATCATGAGAAACTTTCTTATGAATTTCTTCAAAGAAAGCAAGACCTTGAGAAGCTAAGAGTGAGTTATGAAGATCTTCAGAAGGAGCGCGATTCATTACTAGCTCAACAAATCAGCGCTTCTCAGGAAGAATTTGTTCCTCCATGCTTAAAGTGCATTGAACGTGAATCTGCTAATTCCTCACCTGAATGTTCAAATGCTTCAACTGTTACAAATTCTTCACCTGCCTCTGCTATCACTAATTCCTCATCTGGGGACATTGCTAGTATCACTAACGATGCAGGGCTGAAGGAATTGTACACAACAGGCATGTACAAAAGCCTCAAAGGGCATCAGATTCTTTGTGATGTACTCAAAAAGCAGATCCTCAACAGAAACCCTAGGAAAGAGGGTATTTCTTTTGAGAGGAAACTCAATGCTGATGGAACATATTGGAAGCCTGAGCAGTACCCCAGAACCTCATGGGTTGCTGCAAAGGGACCTCCAGTTGATCCATCTAACTTATCTGGCTTTACATGTGAATCTTCTCATTCTTCTGATGAGTCATTTGACTCCAACTATAAACTGTTCAAAAATCAGAATGGTGAAGTATTTGCTAGATATGTTGGGACTAACTGTAGGAACGGTTCCCCTATGAAGAAAATCTGGGTTCCCAAAAGTTATGTTGAAAGTCTTCAGGTGAATGTCCTCATGACACCACCTGTGAAGAACAGGAACCCCAGATCAAACTCTTCATATGGACCTATTTCTTCATATGGATCCAAGTCCTCATATGGACCAAATTCCTCACGTGGATCAAATTCCTCAAATGGATCAAAGTCCTCATATGATTATCATCGTGCTAACAACTCTGTTTCGCAGGGTAGAGCTAAGGGATATGAATATGCACATTATTCTTCAAATCATTATGTTCATAAGTCCTCGAAGAATTTCTCTGCTTATTCATATGCTTACTCTAACTCCTCTTATGTGAAACGAAATGGTTGGGCCTCTATGCCACCGTTCTCTTATGGTGCTCGCAGAGTGATGAACTCTTTGCCACCCCTTCAGATGTGGGTGGTGAAGAAAAAGAACTAATCTCTTCTGCAGGGTCAGGTCTTCAGACGTGTTTTAACGTCTAAAGAATTTGCTGGGGACCTGATGAATTTGCCTGAAAGGACGCAGGCTAATCATGATGAAATGAACTTTCATTTCACACGTCCTCATACTGCTATATCTGCTTACTGCTTGATGAAATTCATCTGATGAACTTGATACCATATTCTTCTTTGATGAAGCATATGAGATTGTAAGTTACACTAATTCATCTGCAGGATGATCAACCCAAAACCACTGAGTGGGTCCTCGATAGTGGATGTACAAATCACATGACTGGTGACAAGAATCTTTTGATGGATGCTCCCTTATCACCGTCACATCTGAAGCACATCATCTTTGCTGACAAAGGCAAAAGTCAGGTATTGGGTCTTGGTAAGGTTGCGATCTCTAAGGATAAACACATGGACAAAGTCATGCATGTTGAGTCCTTAGGATACAACCTCATGTCAGTCTCAATGCTTTGTGATCTTGATATGGTTGTTGTCTTTGGCAAGTATCACTGTGTTGTGATTATGGAAGCTGACAATTCCAAAGTCTTAGAAGGCTTTAGGAGAGGAGACTTGTATATTGTTGATTTCTCTACAGGACCACAACCAGCCGTGTGTCTACTTGCAAAAGCTTCAGAAGGCTGGCTATGGCATCGACGACTTGGTCACGCAGGCATGAGGAATTTGCACACGCTTGCGAAGAAGAAGCACGTCATTGGCATTGAGAATGTCAAATTCCTCAAGGATCACTTATGCGGAGCCTGTGAAGCTGGAAAAATGACCAAGGCCAAGCATCCAGCGAAGACTATCATGACCACTACTCGTCCATTCGAATTGCTTCACATGGACCTCTTCGGACCTAATCATTACTCAGCAGTCACTAATGCTGCATCTCTATATGGTTTTGTCATTGTTGATGATTACTCTCGATATACATGGGTACACATTGTTACTTACAAACATGAAGTGCAGGAAGTCTTCAAACGATTCTCTTCGAGGGCTTCAACCAACTTTGGTGTGAAGATCAAGCACATCAGGAGTGACAATGGAACTGAGTTCAAGAATTCCGGTCTTGATGACTATCTTGATGAACTTGGTATTACTCATGAGTTATCTGCTCCCTATACTCCTCAGCAGAATGGCGTCGTGGAGCACAAGAACAGAACTCTTGTTGAGATGGCTCGCACTATGCTTGATGAATACAAAACGCCTCATCATTTTTGGATTGATGCAATTGATACTGCGTGCCACATCATCAATAGAGTATATCTTCACAAATTCTTCAAGAAGACAGCCTATGAACTCCTCACTGACAAGAAACCCAATGTGAGTTATTTCAAAGTCTTCGGTGCAAAATGTTGGATTAGAGATCCTCACCACAATTCTAAATTTGCACCGAAAGCACATGAAGATTTTATGCTTGGTTACGGAAAGGACTCACACACCTACAAAGTCTTCAACAATGCTCTTCACAAGGTTGTTGAAATTGTAGATGTGCGGTTCGATGAAACTAATGGCTCGCAAAGAGAGCACCTACCTTCTGTGTTAGATGAACCAGCACCTGAGGATTCTATCAAGTTCAAGGCAACTGAGGATGTCATTCCTACTGAAGAATTTGCTGAAGAATTCGTTCCAGTACGTGAAGAATGTCGAGCTGATGCACCTGAAGATAATGCTGAAGAAAATGCTGATCAAATTCCTCAGCGACAGCCAGCACATCCCCGCGTTGCAAAAGAAGTACAAGTTGACAAGATCATCGATGACATTGAAGCGCCGGGTCCTCTCACACGCTCAAAAGCTTCACATTTATCTAACTTTTGTGGGCACTATGCTTTTGTCTCTATCACAGAGCCCACTAAGGTAGATGAAGCATTTCTGGAGCCGGAGTGGATTCAGGCTATGCAAGAAGAATTACATAAGTTTGAGCTCAACAATGTCTGGGAACTGGTCAAACGTCCAGATCCTTGCAAGCATAATATCATTGGCACAAAGTGGATCTACCGCAACAAGCAAGATGAAAATGGCCTTGTGGTGAGGAATAAGGCACGAATGGTAGCTCAAGGCTACACACAGGTTGAAGGAATTGATTTCGATGAAACTTTTGCACCTGTTGCTAGACTTGAGGCTATTCGCATATTACTTGCTTATGCTAACCATCATGATATCATCTTATATCAAATGGATGTGGAAAGTGCATTCCTCAATGGTAAGCTTGAGGAAGAAGTATATGTTGCTCAACCCCCAGGTTTTGAAGATCCAAAGAATCCTGACAAAGTCTTCAGACTTAATAAGGCCCTCTATGGCCTCAAGCAAGCCCCTCGGGCGTGGTATGATACATTGAAGGAATTCTTCGTGAAGAATGGCTTCACACCCGGTTCACTTGACCCTACTCTCTTTACTAAATATTATGATGGTGAATTGTTTGTGTGCCAAATATATGTTGATGATATTATCTTTGGCTGTACTAACCAACGTTATAGTGATGAATTTGCATATATGATGAGTGAAGAATATCAAATGTCTATGATGGGAGAGTTGAAATTCTTCTTAGGTCTTCAAATTCGTCAACAGCGCAATGGCATATTCATATCTCAGGAGAAATACCTCAAAGATGTACCGAGGAAATTCGGCATGCAAGATTGCAAAGGCGTCAAAATTCCTATGCCCACAAATGGCCATCTATGCACTGATGAAATTGGTATTGACTTCGATCACAAGGTATACCGCTCCATGATTGGTTCTTTATTGTACTTATGTGCATCTAGGCCAGATATAATGCCTAGTGTTTGCATGTGTGCCCGATTTCAAGCTGCACCGAAGGAATCACACCATAAGGCTGTGAAGCATATTCTTCGATATCTAGCTCACACACCAACACTAGGATTGTGGTACCCCCAAGGGCTCTGCTTTTGATCTCATTGGATATTCTGACTCTGACTATGCTGGTGATCGTGTGGACCGCAAGTCAACTTCTGGCACTTGTCATTTCCTCGGACGATCTTTGGTCTGTTGGTCCTCGAAGAAACAGAACTGCGTATCACTGTCCACTGCGGAAGTTGAATACATTGCTGCTGGCTCTTGTTGTGCTCAACTGCTTTGGATGAAGCAAACACTCAAGGACTATGGGATCAACGTGAAGAATGTGCCTCTCCTCTGCGACAATGAGAGTGCCATCAAGATTGCTCACAACC
The DNA here is from genome assembly GCF_018294505.1 of Triticum aestivum. NCBI lineage: Eukaryota > Viridiplantae > Streptophyta > Magnoliopsida > Poales > Poaceae > Triticum > Triticum aestivum. Next base: position 610,196,039 of record NC_057804.1, on the reverse strand, counting down.
CAGTTCAGCACTCGAAGACTAAGCACATTCAGATTCGTCATCATTTTCTTCATGATCATGTGTTGAAGGGCGACATCTCCATCGAGCACGTGAAGACTGAAGAACAGCTAGCTGATATCTTCACTAAGCCCTTGGATGAGAAGAGATTTAGCAAGTTGCGGTGTGAGCTAAATATCTTAGAATGTTCGAATGTTCTTTGAAAAGGACACACATCCTAACACTTATGCAAAATTGATGACGTAGATGTGCAACACATGAAGAAACGTTTTTCTTCAATCAATGAAGAATAACACTCTAAGTGTGAAGAAATTAATGAAGAATTTGATTCTCAGAATCCTACGACAATTGTACGCGGTGTCTGAAATCATCATTCTTATACGATGGGTCACGCCACCACAAAAAGTTGAAAATCTTCAATTTGAGTTTTTCCTCAGTTTTGAAATTCTTCAGTTTTTCAAATTCTTCAACTTTTCAAAATCTTCACTGTTTCCTTCGTTTGTCTTCATTGACTATATATATATCTATGAGTTTATGTCCTCTATAGCATTCACTTATAGCTATTTCTTCAAGTTGCTTCTTCTGCTAAGTGAATGTGATCGGACCCTTCCCCCTCTATGCTATACTCAACCCAATCTATTCACAAATTCTTCATGTGCGTTCTATTTGAAACTCGTTCAAAATCTTCACTGTGTCCTTGTCAGCTGAAGAAATTGCTAACGAAACTTTAAAACAAATCTTATCCAAATTTTTGGTTTTGCTGCACAAACTGTTCCGCATCCCACAATGCATTATTCTATTCACCCACGATCATACACGATCTACACTACACAGTACGTGGGTGACACCTGTCGCGTGAAGGAGAAAGGGCAGGGGCACGTTCGTCCTAAATCTTCGGGCGAACAGTTTTTCACCGTGTCTATAAATACCCCTCTCCCCTTCCTCACTTCATTTACTCCGCTCGACCATTTCTCTCTCGCTCGAGCTCCTCAAACCCTAGCGCCGCCGCTACTCCATCGTCGCCGGTGAGGAAGAGCTTCGCTGCCTCGACCTCGTCACCGTTGTACTCGCGCCGACCGCGGAAATCTTCACTCTGCCGCCGCCGTAGCTGTCTTCCTCCGCCGAGTTAGGGCAAGGAAGATCTAACCTGACGAACTTCCCATCTGTTCTTCTCAGTTCGTCGTGTTCTTCACTTCGGGTAATTAAAAGTTACTTTTATTACTCGCCTTGATTCTCAAGCTTTCCTGAAAATCTTCAAAGGTGTTTATTCTTCAAATCTTCACACACATGAACACCTCACACGTTATATGCTCTTGATTAGTTTTTCTAAGCATCATTTTTCTTCAAGATTCCTCAATTGTGTGGATTTTCAATCTGTACAACTCTGGAACCTAAGACAAAGAACGCTTAGTGAAATTCCTCAAGGCTCATCTGGTCAAATTCCTCAAAACTTGTTCTTTTCGAAAAACCTTCTGAGAACGCATATGACCTCTCCAAATTCCTCGCACCTGTACTCTGTTCACAGGTACTCATGTCTGCTGCTGAATCACTAGGTTCTCATCAACTTAACTCATTTGCAGCATTCCTCGAAGAAAAACTGCATACTTCTTCAGAAAACTCGATTGTTCAAATTCCTCAACTGAAGAATATGGCAAACGGTAAGAAGCCGCAGAAAGGAGTAAAGAAACCTGAAGTTATGACTGCTTTTGAAATCTCTGAGGAAATTTATGCTGACTATTGCACACCTAATGAAGCAAAATTTGGCAAAGAAAATAAAAATCAGCGCAAGGTGCGCATTCAGAAGATTGAACGGAGATGGGCAAGGGAATGGAGGGAATACAGATATGTGACTCCAAAGTACATGAAGAAATTCGCCCTCAATCCTCCATGCCCAAGAGCTCCATTGGCACCTGGCCAAGTAGCTGACCCCACAAGCATCAAACGTGGCGAGGACTTTCCTGAAGAATGGGCTAAGCGCCAAGCAAAATTGGCAAGACAGGCCAAGGAGGTAGTGAAGAAATTCAATGAGGATTCTGCCACTGCTACTGCTGCTGAGGCCTCGGTCAAACCGAGGAAATCCATGCCAAAGAAGCCTGCTCGTAAGCCAAGTGTTTCACCAACAGCACCCTCACGGCCCAGTTCCTCAGCAATGCCCTCACGACAAATTCCTCACACTGCCACAGCTCCACCAAAGTCCTCAACAGCTCCTTCAAAGTCCTCGGCTTCTGTGCATCTGGCTACATGTCAAAGGATTGCTGGTTTCTCAATTGCATCTGGTGTTTCCGCAAGTTCCTCAGCTGCACCAATTTCATCATCTGGCCCCACACTGATGAAGACCAAAGCAACAGCTGGACGAGTTCCTCGGCCAAGTCCAAAGAAGAAACATGTCGTATTCCATGTGCCTTCTGATGATGAAGCTTCTGATGAAGAACTTGCAGAAATCATCAGAGACAGACAGGTGAAGGCCGCTAGAGCCAAAGGCACATCTGTGCCACTGTTGTTTGATCCGAGGAAAATCCTCGATTACATTGATCTCTGGCACAAGGATCTGAACACCCCAATGCCTGATTTTCATCTGACTCCTGGACAGAATCATATGTTGTCTCATTTCATCACTGAAGAGAAATGGAAGTTTGAGAAGGCAAGAGAGATCAAGAAATCTCAATACAGAAAGGAGAAGCTCCTGAAGAAAAACGTTGTCAGAATGACACCTGAGGAACTTCTCCAGGTTCAGTCTCAAATTCAAGCCCTCAGCAAAGACTTTGATGCCTATTATGCTGATTGGCAAGGAGCTAAAGTGAGATTCGTCAATCTGACGAAGAAATTCACGAATGTTGCAGCCCCATCGCAACAAGAAAATCTTCAGGCTGCAGACTCTGCTCAGCCTGCTGAAGAACATGACAGCACCGTTGATGACTTTCAGTCTGCTGATGAACAAGCTCGTTCCAGGGCTGGTGAAGAAATTCCAGCCGCTGAAGAAATTGCCAGGGCATCCACTAGTGGTGCGCCTGAAGAAACTGAAGTGATCAGGGCAACTGCATCAGTTGCGCCTGAAGAAAATCAACCAGATTCCTCAGCTCCATCTGCGCCTACACCAACTCCAATTCTTCCATGTGCATTCGATGTGAAGAAGACCAAGGCTACAGAGCGAGCTGTAGTGAAGAAAAGGAAGGCATCAGCTGCGTCAAATTCTTCGGCTGCGAAGAAAATGAAGCCAATGACCAGCTCACTCGAAAATCCAACTGATGTTGTTCCGATTTCATCCATGCCATCAAAGGACCTTGTTCCTTTTGGAGAAGACTATAAGATCCCAAGCGGATCTGATGAAGAAAATCATTCTGCTGCTTCGTCAGAGCAGATTGATGAAGAAATTGAAGTGGACGCAATCCCTTCAACGCCAATTATTTCCTCACCTATGCCTCAGTTCACAGCTGAAGAGGCTGGTGTTGAGGAAATTGAAGATGAAGATGTGGATATTGGCTGCACCACACCTGTGATAAACGATGACTTTTGGGAAAGTCAGCATCCAAATTCTCCACTCTTCACCCCACTCCAACAGATACCCCAGTCCCCTGCACCAACAGTTCAAATGGGCTCTGAAGAAACTCATCCCACGACATCTGTCCATGAAGAAATTCCAGCCACTAGTGTTGATGAACCTGCTGCTGCTGATCCTCAGACTGCACCTATTGAGGAACAAGAAATTCCTCAGCCTGAAGAACCTGAGCTCGCAATTCCTGAGGTAGTAATGCAACTCACTGACACCCCTCTGCCAAAGTCAAAGGATCCGTTCTCAAGCAAACAAAAGTTCAAGGCTAAAGATTTCTTTGCCGAGCACATATTCTTCACAGACTATAATCCATATGATTCTGCTCGCATAAGGAAGAGGCGTTTTTGGACTGCCAGCCAAGCCAATTTCTATTCCTCAGTGCTTTTCGCCAAAGACAAAGTCTTTGATCATGCACATATTCCTCATGTGGACATGGAATCTCTGCCCGGCTTTGAGCCAGTCCTCAGTGTTCTTCACAACGCAGGACTTCTGAATTTCTGCATTGATATCTGTGACTGGAATGAAGAACTCATTCTTCAATTCTATGCAACTTTGCACATCACCAGAGACGCTGATGACGTGAACTCATGGGTGTTGGACTGGATGTCTGAAAACACTCACTACAAGGCACCAGCAACTGAATTGCTTCGTGTCCTTCCTCTCAGTCCTCCACTTGATGGTGCTCGTTGTGTCTACAATGAAGCAGAACTTTCAGATCACTATATGCAAGTACTGATGAAGCCTTTGAAGCCAAGGCAGGCCCCAAGAACCAAATTCCTTGTCAAGGAATTACTCTATGTGCCTCGGATTGTCTATCGAATTCTGATGAAGACAATGAGTCCCATCAAAGGCCACGACTCAATGATGAAGAAGTCGTTGGCATCATGAAGAATATGCTTTTCAACATCATTCATGGCGTTCCCGTCAACTTCCATGATTTCTTCATGAGGACTCTGGCCAATATTGCTATGTCACCATTCGAGCTGAAGCCCTATGCTCCTTGGATTATGAGATTCATCAGGGCAAGATCTTCACTGAATTACAGAGCTGACACTCTGAACCACGGTAGCTACTTGCCTCCCATTGAAGTCCTCAAACGGACAGTTTCATCAGCTGATGATAAAGGCAAGGCCGCTGCTATGATCGATGAAGGCATTCGTCCATTGGATGGTCAATTTCGCAAGGCTGCATCTTACTCTACCAATGACGATTCTGCCACACATGACTCTGCCGCAAATACCTCAGCCAAGCAAAATCCTCAAGCCACAGCACCCAGGGTGATGACTGATCATGAGTTACTCCTCGGTCTTCATCAAAAGGTTGATCGCAATCATAACTGGGTAAAGCGTCAGTTTGGTTCAATTCTTCACAACATGACCTCAACACACAATGCAGTGAAGAAAAACCAATACTACCTTCATGAAACCTTCAACCGTACCTGGGCTGTTCTCTCTCATGTCTACAGTGCTGCAGATCTGAAGAAAATGGGTCTCAAGGAAGAATTTGACTGGTCTGCACCTCCACCGAAGAAATTCAAGAAGGTCAAAGTTCCTTCCTTGGTGGTCAGCTCCTATTCTTCATCACGCGAGACCGATGAGTATGAAGATTTGGACGACACTGCGGTAGGACCTGCTACAACAAACAACCCCAACAACGCTGGCGCTCCTCCATCAACTTGATATTCTTCAGGGGCGTTAGTCCTCAGTTTCGATCCTTTTGGTCATTTGATGACAAAGGGGGAGAAATCTGAGTTAGTCTTCAAGCGGGTTTATATTAAGGGCATTTTCTTAAGTTACAACTCTCGTTCTTCAGAAACTTTTATTTGGATCGAGTTGTAATCTTAAACCCGATGGTGCGCTGATACTTTTGTTGCATTATGCTTTGCATGCTTATTCCTCGTTAATGACATTGCACGCATGTTGAATCTCATCAGGCACCATATTTCATCATGCATTTCAAATTCTTCATATTATATATCAAATGCGTGTATGAATTACAAGATATAGGGGGAGATCTCCATGATTTAACTCTTCAAGTGTGCATTGCTTCAAAAGCAAATTCCTCACTATGCACATCTTCAGGGGGAGTTCTACTATATCTTGTAATCAAATTCCTCAATATCAGTGTATACACTTCATATGGTTATCCCCGTTGAAAACTTAACCTATGTTGTCATCAATCACCAAAAAGGGGGAGATTGTAAGTGCATCTAGTGCCCCTTAGTGATTTTGGTGTATTGAAGACTTATAGGTTAAGGGACTAATGCATTTGTGAGTATGCACAGGTCTATAAGTCTATGAGGAGTTTGATATTTACAGAGAAAGATGACCCCTAAAAGTGAAGTTCTTCAACTGAAGACTTTGATATTCTGAAGACTTTCTGAAGACTTTGAAAGTGAAGAAATTGGTGTATCCGTGAAGACTTGATATTCATGCGAGGAATATGAAGCTTGAAGACTTTCGTTTTCATAGTTTTGTTTTTCTCTTTCTTGAGTCATAGGAAACACCGTACTGTTAAAGGGGGTCGAGGAAATACTAAGGAAAAATTTCCATGTGATGCTCAACTCAAAATCCTACACCTACCAATCCCTTCGAGTGAAGCCTTTGGAAATCTCATACAGTTCAGTCACTTTCTTCAGTGACAGAGACGAAGTTCTTCTGGTCGCTGATGAATTTGCTCTGACTGAGGAGTTAGGAATTCGCCAGTGCGGATTCCCTACACGGTGAGGAACATGATAGCCCTGAGGAATTTGAGAGTCAAATTTCCGACCGTTGCTGTGCTGCGCGCCAGTTGTCCCAAAATATCTTATCCACCTAACGGTCATATCATTGAGGGGCATTTATGTCTTATCATGTCGGGCTGCTCCCTAGGCTATAAATAGCCGCCCCCTACAACCACTAGCTGGTTGGCTGCTCCGAGAGAACTTGACACTTGTCATTTGAGAGCAACCCATCCTCCGAGGACTTTAAGCGAAAATCATCGAGTGAGGAAAATCCCAAAAACCCAAACACCTCCAAACCCAAAGTGATTGAGCATCACTGAAGAAATTGATCCTGCGTGGATCCGACGCTTGTTACCTTTGAAGACTGTGCTTCTTCCAGACGGTTAGGCGTCAAGGTCTAGAGCATCCAAGAGGAATTGTGGATTGCCGAGTGACCAAGTCTGTGAAGGTTTGGAAGTCGCCTGAAGACTTACCACAAGTGATTGGACGAGATCTGCGTGATCTTAGTTCAAGGAGAATACGGTGAGGACTGGGTGTCCTGAGCTGCGTGCTCAGAGACTGGGTGTCCGGGACTGCGTGTCCTCGAGTTTAAATACTGAGCCGCTCCAACCAGATGTACAACTGAGACAGCAGTTGGAACTGGTCTACCAAATCATTGTCTTCACCAACCTAACTGGTTCTATTTCCTCAACCCTTTCATTTCCTCATTACTGTGTTGAGTGTTTGTTCATACTGTGTTTGAAGACTTTGACTGAAGACTTTCTCAATTTCCTCAGTTCAATTTCTTCAGTCTGTTTGTCTTCGTCTGGTGTTATCCTGTGATTACGCTTTCTGTACTCTGTGCTAGTCTTCATTTCATCATGATGACCATGCTTGTATTCTGTTATGCTTACTTCTGAGTACTTATTCCGCTGCTAAAAGTTCTTCGCTTAGGAATTTCCTCACCGGCAAATTCCTCAGTGAAGAATTCATAAAAATCGCCTATTCACCCCCCCCCCCTCTAGTCGACATAATGCACTTTCAACATTCGCCTTGATGAGATGATCAAAGCGTTTGGGTTTATGCAGACTTATGGAGAAGCCTGCGTTTACAAGAAAGTGAGTGGGAGCTCTGTAGCATTTCTCATATTATATGTAGATGACATACTTTTTATGGGAAATGATATAGAATTCTTGGACAGCATTAAGGCCTACTTGAATAAGTGTTTTTCAATGAAGGACCTTGGAGAAGCTGCATATATATTAGGCATCAAGATCTATAGGGATAGATCGAGACGCCTCATAGGTCTTTCACAAAGCACATACCTTGATAAGATTTTGAAGAAGTTCAAAATGGATCAGTCCAAGAAAGGGTTCTTGCATGTATTGCAAGGTGTGAGATTGAGCTCGGCTCAATGCCCGACCACGGCAAAAGATAAAGAAGAGATGAGCGTCATCCCCTATGCCTCAACCATAGGATCTATTGTGTATGCCATGCTGTGTACCAGACCTGATGTAAACCTTGCCATAAGTTTGGTAGGAAGGTACCAAAGTAATCCCGGCAAGGAACACTGGATAGAGGTCAAGAATATCCTAAAGTACCTGAAAAGGACAAAGGACATGTTTCTCATTTATGGAGGTGACGAAGAGCTCGTCGTAAAGGGTTACGTCGACGCTAGCTTCGACACAGATCTGGATGACTCTAAGTCACAAACCGGATACGTGTATATGTTGAATGGTGGAGCAGTAAGCTGGTGCAGCTACAAGCAAAGCGTCGTGGCGGGATCTACATGTGAAGCGGAGTACATGGCAGCCTTGGAGGCAGCGCATGAAGCAATTTGGGTGAAGGAGTTCATCACCGACCTAGGAGTCATAACCAATGCGTCGGGGCCGATCAAACTCTTCTGTGACAACACTAGAGCTATTGCCCTTGCCAAGGAGTCCAGATTTCACAAGAAGACCAGGCACATCAAGCGTCGTTTCAACTCCATCCGTGAAAATGTTCAAGATGGAGACATAGAAATTTGCAAAGTACATACGGATCTGAATGTCGCAGATCCGTTGACTAAACCTCTCTCGCGAGCAAAACATGATCAACACCAGAACTCTATGGGTGTTCGATTCATCACAATGTAACTAGATTATTGACTCTAGTGCAAGTGGGAGACTGTTGGAAATATGCCCTAGAGGCAATAATAAAAGGATTATTATTATATTTCCTTGTTCATGATAATTGTCTTTTATTCATGCTATAATTGTATTATCCGGAAATCATAATACACGTGTGAATACATAGACCACAATACGTCCCTAGTAAGCCTCTAGTTGACTAGCTCGTTGGTCAACAGATAGTCATGGTTTCCTGACTATGGACATTAGATGTCATTGACAACGGGATCACGTCATTAGGAGAATGACGTGATGGACAAGACCCAATCCTAAGCATAGCTCAAGATCGTGTAGTTCGTTTTGCTAGAGCTTTTCCAATGTCAAGTATCTTTTCCTTAGACCATGAGATCGTGTAACTCCCGGATACCGTAGGAGTGCTTTGGGTGTACCAAACATCACAACGTAACTGGGTGACTATAAAGGTGCACTACAGGTATCTCCAAAAGTGTCTGTTGGGTTGACACGAATCGAGACTGGGATTTGTCACTCCGTATGACGGAGAGGTATTACTGGGCCCAATCGATAGTGCATCATCATAATGAGCTCAAAGTGACCAAGTGTCTGGTCACGGGATCATGCATTACGGTACGAGTAAAGTGACTCGCCGGTAACGAGACTGAATGAGGTATTGGGATACCGACGATCGAGTCTTGGGCAAGTAACGTACCGATTGACAAATGGAATAGTATACGGGGTTGATTGAATCCTCGACATCGTGGTTCATCCGATGACATCATCGAGGAGCATGTGGGAGCCAACATGGGTATCCAGATCCCGCTGTTGGTTATTGACCGGAGAGCCGTCTCGGTCATGTCTGCATGTCTCCCGAACCCGTAGGGTCTACACACTTAAGGTTCGGTGACGCTAGGGTTATTAGGAAGACTTGTATGTGATTACCGAATGTTGTTCGGAGTCCCGGATGAGATCCCGGACGTCACGAGGAGTTCCGGAATGGTCCGGAGGTGAAGATTTATATATGGGAATTGTCATATGGACACCGGAAAGTTTCGGGGGCATATCGGTATTGTACCGGGGCCACCGGAGGGGTTCCGGGGGTCCACCGGGAGAGGCCACCCCTCTCGGAGGGCCACATGAACCGCAAGGGGCAGGGAACCAGCCCCTGGTGGGCTCGGCACCCCCCCCTTGGGCCCATGCGCCTAGGGTTGGGGGGAACCCTAGTGGGGGCGCCCCCCTTGCTTGGGGGGCAAGCCCCCCTCCCTGGCCGCCCCCCCCCCTCTAGATCTCATCTAGAGGGGCCCGGCCCCCTTCCCCCTTCCCCTATAAATAGAGGGGCGAGGGGAGGGCTGAACACCTGATCCAAGGCGCAGCCCCTCCCCTCCCCAACACCTCTCCTCCTCCGTTAAGTGCTTGGCGAAGCCCTGTCGGAGTACTGCCTCTCCACCAACACCACGTCGTCGTGCTGCTGCTGGAGCCTTCTTCCTTAACCTCTCCTCCCCCCTTGCTGGATCAAGAAGGAGGAGACGTCGTCCGTTCCGTACGTGTGTTGAACGCGGAGGTGCTGTCCGTTCAGCACTTGGTCATCGGTGATTTGGATCACGGCGAGTACGACTCCATCATCCCCGTTCCCTTGAACGCTTTCGCGTGCGATCTACAAAGTGGATTGTAGATGCAATCTCTCTCCCATGACTCGTTGCTTAGATGAACTCATAGATGGATCTTGGTGAAACCGTAGGAAAATTTTTAATTTTCTGCAACGTTCCCCAACAGCTACATCTTTATTACTGGACACACTAGGAAGCTCATGACGACGCAAAACATGACAAACAATAGGTGTGGCCGGGTGACCAAGACGAGCATGCCACTGTGACGGAGATACCCGAACTCCACTGAAAACGCGAGCGACGCCAGGATGCTCCATACGGTAGAGGCCCTGCCACAGCCGCCCACTAAGAAGAATGTCCCTCGTGACTCAATCCTTAATAAAAAGATCAAAAGGATGAAATTCACAAAGCACATTATTATCACGTCTGAGTTTAGGAACTGAAAGAAGATTACGTGTCACAGATGAAACTCTAAGAACATTGCGAAGCTGAAGACTCCTATTGGCATGTCTAGTGAGAAGAGATGCTTAACCAATATGAGAGATGTGCATACCTGCTCCATTGGCGGTGTGGATCTTGTCGGAGCCATGATAGGGTTCACGAGTGTGAAGCTTCCCCATCTCGCTCGTCAGGTGCTCCGTCGCCCCAGAGTCCATATACCAGTGGGGATCGATGGAGTAGGACTGAGTGTGTCCATGTTGCTTCTGCGGCACCGGACGATCAGCCATGGCGACCTGATGGGCAAAGTTGCATGTGTCCTTGCCGTCATTGCCAAGACCAAGAAAACTCCGCTGGAAGCGTTTGTGACACTTGGAGGCCCAGTGCCCCTCAATGCCACACAACTGACACACGCGTCGACCACCGGCCCCTGGTAGGGTTGCGGACGCGGGGGGAGCCGAAGATGGCGAAGACGAAGCAGGGGACGACCCCTTTGATGAGTTGCGGCCACCCTTAGTGGTGGCTCGCAGAGAGGGAGCCGTGGCTGGCCTTGGAGTGGTGCGCCTCGACACGCTGCTCGGTGAGGAGAAGGCAAGGGTACACGTCATGTGCCGCCATGGGAGTCGAGTTGCCCCGCGCGTTGATGATCTCGACCAAAGCATCATACTCCTCGTCGAGCCCGTTGACGATGAAGGAGTTGAACTCGGAGTCGGTGAGTGGCTGTCCAATGGAGGCCAACGTGTCAGCAAGGCCCTTGACCTTGTTGTAGAACTCCGTGGTCGTGAAGTCAACCTTCTCGAACTCGCCAAGCTGACGGCAGAGCGCGGAGACACGAGCCTGAGACTGCGCCGCAAACGAGCGCTCGAGTATGGTCCATGCCTCATGAGACGTGTTGGCGAAGACAACAAGCCCAACGACAGCCGGAGAGAGCGACCCCTGGATGGAGGAGAGGTTCGCCTGGTCCTGCCCGATCCAGACAGTGAGCCGGATTATAGACCGGACTGTGCACGCTGTCCACCAGCGCGCGCAGGGAGGGGGGGCAAGGGAGAGAGCCGTCGACGTAGCCGAGCAGATAATGGCTCCCAAGGAGCGGAAGAACCTGCGCACGCTAGAAGATGTAGTTGTCCGACGACAACTTGATGGTGATGAGGTGGCCGAAGTGAAAGGCGGCGGCAACGAAGATCCCATCGAGGAGACAACCTGGGGTGAGGACACCATAGAGGCTGTCAGCGGGACCCGGGACGCGGCTGGAGGAACAAAGGGCGCGGGGGCAGATGGCGCCGTAGCCGGGCCCGACGCCGACAACCCCGCCATCAAGGCCGACTCGGGCGCCACCGGCGGTAGCGGCGGGACAGCACCCGCAGCAAGAGAGGCGGACGACGCAGCAGCGGTGTGCACCGCGAGCTCGCGCCCGAACGACGAGGACGCTGGAGGAGTCGAGAAGAAGGAGCCAACGCTCCGTGTCCCGAGCGGGGACGGCACAAACGGCGGCGTCCAGTGGGAGGGACAGCAGCGCTGCGAGTGAGGCCGGCAGAAATCCCGCGGTGGTGGAACCAGACGTGGTGGCGCTCGACATGGCGGCGGCACGATCGGGAGCGGCGGCGATGATGACGGCGGCGACAGCGGTGTCGGGTATTAGGGTTTAGTGGAAGCGAACGTAACCTAGCGTGATATCATGAACAATAAATTTTTGGGGGAACCGACATAACATTCTAAGGGTGGCCTATCACATATATATAATGAGGTGGTATACAACATTACAATATACACGTGTAAATACAGAAGCTACACAGTCTAACAGGACGGACCTCGCACCGGCACACCACCCACCATCATGTCTTGTGCGGGACGCATGCATCCGACACGGTACGACAAGCGTCCGTCCCTGCCCAGCCCTGCTTCATGGCGCCGGCCCGCCGGACACCTGGCCTGGCTGGACCGACGACCGGACAAACCAAGGTCGTCGTCGTCGTCGTCGCCCCCAAGTCCCGGTCATAGGAAAGCAAGCAACACGGCAGGATTATTAGCCGGAAACAGCGGGCGCTGAGCTTTTCCCTTCGCATCGGCGAGCTGGAGCGTGTGCTCAACGACCGGAAACGGCCACGGCCACGGCCCGGGCAGCTGGCGAGCTGGCGATGGGTTTCCGGTTAATTCCGACGTGGAGAGCAGTAAATAAATGCCAACGCGTCGTGAAAGAGAAGGAAACGGAACGGGCGCCTTTCCGGCGGAGTCGCCATCACCAGATAACCCCGCCTGGGCCTCTGCCGCCCACTTCCCCCCTCCCCCGCCCGCGCCCGCGCAGTATATTCACTCGCCGCCCTCTCCTTCCTCCGCCCTCAGACGCGCGCGCACGCATAGGAGGAGCAGACCAGCTAGCTAGCCGACCCCGGAATGGCGCCGCAGCAAGGGTCGCGTGGCGCCAAGGGCGACGGTGCCGTCGCGGCGGCCATGGAGATGGGTGGAGCGGGAAGAGGACGATCGTCGACGGGGGCGGGGGCGGGGTGGGCCTGGTCGTGGGCGTGCTGCGCCGTGGCGGCCGGCGTGGCGGCGGTGGGGCTGGCGGGGGCCGGCGTGCTGGTGTGGTGGGCGGTGGCGTTCCACCCGGCGCGGGAGCAGCTCTGGATGGTGCCCGTCGGCCTCGTCCTCCTCGGCACGCCGCTCGTCGCCTGGCTCTCCCTCTTCGCCTCCGGCGCATGCCGCCGCCTCGGGACCACTACCCACCACCACCACCCGCCTCCGGCCGAGCGATGAGACACGATCCCGCCGGCGCCGCAGCTCCGCGTGCAGGCATCCACGTTGCTTTCGGTCCCGGATTCTTGATCTTGCTTGTAAATCTCATTGCGTTTCTCTCGGTCGCATCGCACTAGCAGCGGCAGCCGTGTTAGCATAGCTTCTACTCTGTTGTTGGTGTTTCTTGTCGTTTAAGATGATCGGAATGTAAGCAACAGCTGCCGCTACCTCAGTGCCGATCTCTCTGCCTTGTATATTTGGCTGGTAGCTAGGCCCGCAGATTAGTTGGATAAGTAGGTACGTACGTGCAATTTTTGTGCACAAAGAAAAGGGTTTTCGTAGCCCCGCAGATTATTCTACTCCGAGGCATACGTGGTAAATTCTCCTTCTCATAGACTGAGTGGCTGGCTGAGAATGATCGCTCGGCAGTCAGACAGTCCACTCAGGCTCAGTTATGACTGACACGGTGCTAAATATATACTGAAGTGTACAGTGCAAGATTCGGTTCTAAAGTAGTAGATTAACCCGTGCTACTGCTACCCCAGAACGGCACGGCCGGGGCAGAAGCTGGTTTTATTTTTTACTGGCCATTGAGCCATAGATCATGGCTTAATGTCGATCGACCTCCCCATGTACGCATGCAATCCGTCTTCCAGAAGGAGCCTCCCCCATGTACTGCACTCGAGGTTTTGCGGACGCAGTGAAGGCTGATGGCAACTGTTGTGTCGTCGCCTTCAATCATGCACGGTCTGGCCTCCGGCGTCAGCGAGAGGCACGGTCGAGATCAACTTGGAAAACCCGTGCGTGGCTCAATGTGTGACGCCAATGTCAGTAGGCACGCGTGAGAAGGTGTGTGTGTGCGTGTTGCGTGGGGTGCATGGGCTGGTGACGTGCGGTCGTGGGAGAGAAGCCGCGCATGTCTCCCCCGCAAAAAAAAAAAAAGGAGAAGCCGCGCATGTCTCGTGCTGTCAACGTAGCGTACGCGCCTCTCTGGTCGAAAACGAGAGGACTGGCGATGAGCCGATGAGATGAGACGAGTACAGTAGTAGTTTTAGCGAGGCCCACGTCCATGGGACCCTTCCCTTCATGCTGCAAACGGACAAACCTGGAAGAATCTGGCCGCGATCGGAGAATCGCTGCGCCGTGACTACTGCGCCGCTGCTTTTATGTACGTGTTTTCCGAGCGGATACGCTGCTGGATTCTCGCCCACGTGTGCGCCGAGCGCAGACGACTGCCGCACGGAAAAGGTTTTTGACCGTCCAAGTCGTGGATTCGCATCCAGTTCCCTGCCATGCATGCATCCATCCTCCATGGCGTGCTGCGCGCACTGGATCGAGCACCACCCCCTACACTACAATTCTACAAAGGCAACGACACGGAGATGCCCGATGGGCTGTAGGGTGCAATTAACCAGCGCTGGCTAGCTAGCGGCGAAACTTGCGAGTTCCGATGCCTGGCTAGCCTAGCCATAGCCGCCAAGCTACTGCATGCCAACGGAAACCGGTCCGGTCCGGCGGCGTCGAGTCCCGATATATGCGATGATGCCGCTGCCGTCACGGGCGCGCGCGCGCGTCCCCCGGGGCCGGCGCCACTCGGTGCAGCGTCGGCCAGGAAAGCGGCCATGTGGTGTGGTGTGGTGTGGTGACATGACATGGCGGCCTACCTAGCCAGCCGGAGTACGTAGCAAAGTAATAAACCGGGACCAGCCTGCAAGTTGCGACCTGCGTGGCCCGACGAAAGCGATCAATTTCCTCTCGTTGAATTGATTCCCTTTCTCTTTCGTTGTGTCATGATTGGTTCGAGGCGGCGTTGACCTCTTGCACGAGCGAAACCCCAAAGCACCGCTCAGCCAAAGGATCCAACTGCTCCCTCCGTTTCCTTTTTAGTCTTCATATAATTTTTGTCTGGCGTTAAAATATCTCTAGTTTCACCAACTTTATAAAAAAATATCAACATTTGTAATGCCAAAGAAATATCTTTAGATTCATTATGGAATGTAGTTTCATATTACGTATGAGTGAGGTCTGAAATAAACCCTAAGATTGTAGAGCTTGATAAAAATGAACCCTCACGTCTAAGTCCCTGAAATCGGTACCCTGATTTCATTGATCCATGTCGTTTTGAACCTTGAGGTCGTATCCAAACAGAGGATTCCTACACACCACCTGCAAAGACCGGGATCCATTAAGTCAGCCAACACCTGCAGATAGGTCCCACGGGATCAAACCCCTTCCACTCAGCAGCATTGCCATGGACTGCACCTCGTGCGAGCGGTATGACTCGCAACCACTTGTGGCCGTGCCAGGATCGCCGGCTGGGGTACCAGGACATGTTCGTTTTCGGTGTTAGCCATGGCTGCACAGCCAGCTTCCTACACACGCGAGCTGTAGGAAGTCTCGTCGGATCCAGCATCGCTTGGGCTGTCGGGCGTCTTGCTTGTCATGGCGTCGTCCGCGGTACCTTGCATCGTCGGTTTCTTCGTTGCTCAGGCTGCCGCGCGTCTCATCGAAGCCAGGGCCGTGGGCCTCACCGGCTCCCTTGCCACAGGCGGTGCCGCTATGCCGTGTGACTTGCTGAAATCAGGGCCTCGCATCTAGCAAGGCGTGCACACTGAAAGATCGTGGATGTCGCCTAGAGGGGGGGAGGGTGAATAGGCGTTTTTAAAATAATTACGGTTTAGGCTTGAACAAATGCGGAATAAACCTGACGGTTAATTTGTCAAGCACAAAACCTACAACAACTAGGCTCACCTATGTGCATCAACAACTTATGCTAAGCAAGATAAACAACTCAGTGATAGCAAGATATATGACAAGAAACAATATGGCTATCACAAAGTAAAGTGCATAAGTAAAGGGCTCGGGTAAAAGATAACCGAGGCACGCGGAGACGATGATGTATCCCGAAGTTCACACCCTTGCGGATGCTAATCTCCGTTTGGAGCAGTGTGGAGGCACAATGCTCTCCAAGAAGCCACTAGGGCCACCGCAATCTCCTCACGCCCTCGCACAATGCAAGATGTCATGATTTCACTAAGGGACCCTTGAGGGTGATCATCGAACTCGTACAAATGGCAACCCTTGGGGGCGGTCACCGAAACCGTACACTTTGGCAACCCTTGGGACGGTCACCGGTGCCTGTCAAATTGCTCGGGTGATCTCCATAACCTAATTGGAGACCCCGACGCTTGCCCGGAGCTTTACACCATAATGATTGAGCTCCGAACACCACCAACCGTCTAGGGCGCCCAAGCACCCAAGAGGAACAAGCTCAAGGGTACCAAGCACCCAAGAGTAATAAGCTTCTCAATTTGTAACTTCCACGTATCACCGTGGAGAACTCAAACCGGTGCACCAAATGCAATGGCAAGGGCACATGGAGTGCCCAAGTCCTTCTCTCCCAAATCCCACCGAAGCAACTAATGCTAGGAAGGAAAATGAGAGGAAGAACAAGAAGGAGAACACCAAGAACTCCAAGATCTAGATCCAAGGGGTTCCCCTCACATAGAGGAGAAAGCAATTGGTGGAAATGTGGATGTAGATCTCCTCTCTCTTTTCCCTCAAAAACTAGCAAGAATCCATGGAGGGATTCAGAGTTAGTAAGCTCGAAGAAGATCAACAATGGGGGAAGAACTCGAGCTCAAAGGATGAGGTCCATTGGGAACAAGACCCCCTTTTATAGGTGGGGAAAAATCCAACCGTTATGCAGCCCGCAACCCGCATCTGGGTGGTACTACCGTTGCCGGAGCGGTATTATCGTTGCCACAGCGGTACTACCGCTACGGCAAGCAGGCATAGGGCAACCAGGGCTGAGGGAGAAGAAGTACACGCACTAGGGCGGTACTACCGCCGATAAGCGGTATTGTTGCTCCCTACAGCCGCTAGAAAACAGAGGAGGGCAGCGAGCTGAGCGGCAGTTGGAGCGGACGTAGGAGAGGTACTACAGCTAATAAGCGGTACTACCGCGTCCTACTAGCGTCCCTACTACCGCTCCCCTGCGTGGTCCTTTAAGGAAACCCGACACGAAAAATCAAGACCACAATAGGGGCGGTAGTACCAGCGGAACTAACAAGCGGTACTACCACCGATAGGCGGTACTACTGCCCTGACCGTGGTACTGCCGCACGCCACAGAGGCTTTAGCACTTGGATGCCTTCAAAATGCAGCTAAAGACAACGGACAAATCCAACAAAAACAGAACTGCCATAACTTCTGCAAATGAGCTCCGAATTGAGCAAATTCAAGCTTGTTGGATACAAGACAACGAGTAGCATTAAAACGGCGACAGGGGAGGTATGCCTAACAAAAAGAGGAGAGAAACATCCAACAGAGAAGAACCGGCAGAACCTCCAACATCGAAAACATCATAGAGGATGCATGTGAACTCCGTTTTCGATGAACTCGATCTTGTCATTAAGATGACCATAAGCTCCAAAACTCACAAAGAGAACCAAACAAGTACCAAGAAAGATGATGCAAGGATGCAATGGTTTGAGCTCTCTGCTAATGATACGATAAAGCTACTCATCGAGAGCCCCCCTTGAAAGTACTACAATCGATCCTAAAACCCGGTCTCCCAACTACCACCATGAGACCGGTAAAATAGAAAACCTATCAAGGGCAAACCTTTGCCTTGCACATGGTCCACTTGAGCTAGATGATGACGAACTTGTCCTCCTCAAGATGGACCACCTTTCTTGATTGTGTTGGGTCGATGAAGACTAGATGATTGCTCCCCCATACTCCACTATGGGTGAGCCACTCTTCGGCACATCTTCACAAGTCCATTGGCACCAAAATGGACGGCAAGCTTCAAGCATTTGATCTCTTCATGATGCTCCACTTAAATCTGCACACGGCAATCTTGATGATGATCACCACTTGATGTTTCCTCTCCATGGGTTGAGTGATATCTTCCTCTTGACGCAAGCCCATGAACACGTACCTAACCCCACATAGAACTCTCACATAGACCATGGGTTAGTACACAAAGCACAATGGACAATGCTTACCATACAATGGGATCACTTGATCCCTCTCGGTACTGTTGGAAATATGCCCTAGAGGCAATAATAAAATGGTTATTATTGTATTTCCTTGTTCATGATAATTGTCTATTGTTCATGCTATAATTGTATTAACTGGAAACCGTAATACATGTGTGAATACATAGACCACAACATGTCCCTAGTGAGCCTCCAGTTGACTAGCTCGTTGATCAATAGATGGTTATGGTTTCCTGACCATGGACATTGGATGTCATTGATAACGGGATCACATCATTAGGAGAATGATGTGATGGACAAGACCCAATCCTAAGCATAACACAAGATCGTGTAGTTCGTTTGCTAAAGCTTTTCTGATGTCAAGTATCATTTCCTTAGACCATGAGATTGTGCAACTCCCGGATACCGTAGGAATGCTTTGGGTGTACCAAACGTCACAATGTAACTGGGTGGCTATAAAGGTGCACTACAGGTATCTCCGAAAGTTTCTGTTGGGTTGGCACGAATCGAGACTGGGATTTGTCACTCCGTATGACGGAGAGGTATCTCTGGGCTCACTCGGTAATGCATCATCATAATGAGCTCAATGTGACTAAGTAGTTAGTCACGGGATCATGCATTATGGAACGAGTAAAGAGACTTGCCGGTAACGAGATTGAACAAGGTATAGGGATACCGCCGATCGAATCTCGGGCAAGTAACATACCAATGGACAAAGGGAATTGTATACGGGATTGATTGAATCCTCGACATCGTGGTTCATCTGATGAGATCATCGTGGAACATGTGGGAGCCAACATGGGTATCCAGATCCCGCTGTTGGTTATTGGCCGGAGAACGTCTCGGTCATGTCTGCATGGTTCCCGAACCCGTAGGGTCTACACACTTAAGGTTCGGTGACACTAGAGTTGTTATGGGAAATAGTATATGGTTACCGAAGGTAGTTCGGAGTCCCGGATGTGAACCCGGACGTCACGAGGATTTAGGAATGGTCCTGCGGTGAAGATCGATATATTGGACGAAGGGTATTGGAGTCCAGAAGTGTTCCGGGGGTACCAGGCTATGGCCAGCATATGACGGAAAGGTGTTTTGGGAGCCCCGGCAAGTGTTGGAGGGCCTCATGGGCCAAAGGGGAAGGGGCAAACCAGCCCACTAAGGGGTGGTGCGCCCCCACACCCTTTCCCACGTTATTTGGGGAGGTGGGGCACCTCCACCTGGCTTGGGAGGCAATCCTCCACCTGCTTGGCTTGGGGGGCAAGTCTCCCTAGGATTTTCCCTAGGAAGATCCAATCTGCTTGGCCGCCGCCCCCTAGAGGAAACCCTAGGGCGCCTCCCCCTCTCCCCTTGCCCCTATATATAGTGGAGGGGTGGGAGGGCAGCCTCACCTCTTCCCTGGCGCAACCCTCTCCCTCCTCCAACACCTCCTCCTCCTCCGTAGTGCTCGGCGAAGCCTTGCTGGAGAACCACGAGCTCCACCACCACCACGCCGTCGTGCTGTCGGAGTTCTCCCTCAACTTCTCCTCTCCCCTTGCTGGATCAAGAAGGAGGAGACGTCCCCGGGCTGTACGTGTGTTGAACGCGGAGGCGCCGTCCGGTACATCTTCTATGCTTTGTGAGTTGATCAACTTGATTCACTCTTGACTTACTCTTGATCAACCTTGAATCTTTCCAACTCTCTTCATTTGGATGATATCTTGAAGGTAAACATGAATGATCACACAATCTTCTTCTTCAAGACATGCTTGCAATAAGCACAACACTCACATAACCAATCTTTGGATAATTCCTTAATAGCACCTTGGTCAACACATAAACTCCTTGAAACCAACACATGGACTTCAAGAAGAGCCTATGGACAAATCCTTCAAATATAACTCAATGCAACCATTAGTCCATAGAGAGTGTCATCAATTACCAAAACCACACATGGGGGCACCGCATATCCTTTCAACACCGCGGTAATATTCGGCAATTCAGTTACGAGGCAGCAAGAACTCGAAGCCACCCATGGCGGAGCGCACCAGCATCTCCCTGAGATTCCTAGCACGTCGCTGCTAGCCACCATGGTGTGCTAGCTGCACGCCAGGGTTGCTGTGGTGGTCCAAGAAGTTGATTTTTGTAAATATAAATTTGGTCAAAGTTTGAAAAGTTGGACTCAACACAAATCTTATATGCCGAGTAAAAAGGGACGAAGGGAGTACTAGGCCTAGTTTAGGTTCTGTAGGATTATGAAAACACATGCACAAAAAAACATGTGATGGATATATCATGTTCATTCAATTTTTACAGGAATGAGCATGACGACCATGATAAGTGGTGTAATTGGGTGATGAAGACCATGAGAGGAGCCCATGTAGGGGTGAGAGTTAATAACAGAACTGGGTCATATTTTAAAACTTTTAAATGTTTGAGGCGGGGTGATGCAGTGTCACCCTTACTATTTGATTTAGCTGTTGATGCCTTGGCTGTCATTTTAAAGCGAGCAGGGGATAATGATGTAGTGGAAGGGGTGCTTGGAAGTAATGATAACAAAGGGGTCTCCATGTTACAATATGCTGATGATACTATTTTTCTATTGCAAGGTGATGTTACAAGTGCAAAAAAAATAAAGTTTATTTTGTGTGCTTTTGAACAAATGTCAGGGTTGAATATTAACTTTCATAAGAGTGAACTTCTTCTCTTGGCAAAGTCAATGGCAGAAAAGAAATTTACGAGGAAATTTTCACATGTAAGATGCGGGATCTACCCACGAAATATTTGGGTTTGCCTGTTTCTGATAATAGAATTAGAAACAAACATTGGAATGGGGTGGTTGAAAAGATTGAAAACAGGTGCGGCACTTGGAAAATCAGGTTGCTGGGATCTATGGCTGGTAGAATTTCTTTAGTCCAGGCCTGTCTGACTAGTATGCCCCTATTTATGATGTCCTTTTATCCCTTGCCAGTAGGTGTAAGGAAAAAACTGGTTACTATAGAGCAAGACTAGTCTGGCAGCAAGATGAGGAACAAAAAGAAATACCATTTGGTAAATTGGAGAGAGTGTTGTCTCCCTAAATATTGTGGGAGATTGGGTATTTTAAACTTGGAAATTATGAATATAGCTTTGTTAGTGAAATGGTTTTGGGAAATGAAAAATGATGAAGGATTGTGGCAAACTGTGTTATTTGACAAATATATTCCTTATGGGTGCATATCCAGAGTGAAGAAAAGTAGGGAGACTCCCAATTTTGGACTAGTTTATTAAAAGTTAAAGACATTTTTTATAAGTTTGCTAAGGAAAAGTTGGGGAATGGGAAATGTACTAGGTTTTGGCAAGATTTTTGGCTGGATGATCATGCTTTAAAATATGATTACCCCATATTATACAATCTCTGCTTTGATCACAATATCACTGTGGCTGAAGCTATATAAAAGGATGACATGGATTTCGATATAGGAGAACTTCTATGGAGAAACTCTGGAACTTTGGAATAGTCTAAAAAATAGGTGTGAAGAGATGGAAATGGGTGAGGGTAGAGATAGAGTTGAATGGATTCTTGCTGCTGATAAAATATTCTCAGTTAAGTCCTTATATAGGAAAATAGTCACTGAGAAAAAAAATTCTATGGAAAGTGAAAATCCCTGTGAAAATCAAAGTGTTCCTTTGGTTGGTGAGCAAGAAAAGAATTTTGACTAAAGATTCTTTGATTAGAAGAGGGTGGAAAGGATCTAAGGGATGTGTGCTTTGTGGTAGAGAGGAGCAGATAGATCATTTGTGCTTTACTTGTTCAGATGTGTCGATGTTATGGAGTTTGTTAAAATGTGATTTTGGTCTAAAACCCACTCCCACCTCAGTTGAGGAATGCTTTGGGAATTGGATCAAATCTTTTAGAAAAAACAGAACATAAATTAGTTCTAGTGGGCCTGTCAGCTATGTTCTAGGCTATTTGGAGAAGTCATAATGCAATTATCTTTGAAAACAAAAGTTATACTGATCTTATGACACTGATTCAAATGATGATATACTGGATCATGGCTTGGTCTATTTTGCAGATAAAGGACCGAAGCAAAAAGGAGCTGGAGCTGGGCTCAAAGCTTCTCGAACGAGTAGCAAGTGAACTTTACAAGTCAGCGCATGGGTGGATGATGACCCACAAGTATATGGGGTCAATTGTAGTCTTTTCGATAAGTAAGAGTGTCGAACCCAACGAGGGGCAGAAGGAAATGACAAGTGGTTTTCAGCAAGGTAATGTCTGCAAGTGCTAAAATTGTAAGTAGTAGAGTAGTTTGGCAGCAAGATAATTTGTAACGAGCAAGTAACGGTAGTAGTAACAAAAGTGCAGCAAGGTAGCCCAATCCTTTTGAGGCAAAGGACAGGCCAAAACGGTCTCTTATGATAAGCAAAGTGTTCTTGAGGGTACACGGGAATTTCATCTAGTCACTTTCATCATGTTGGGTTAATTCGTGTTCGCTACTTTGATAATTTGGTATGTGGGTGGACCGGTGCTTAGGTGTTGTTCTTACTTGAACAAACCTCCTACCTATGATTAACCCCCTCGCAAGCATCCGCAACTATGAGAAAAAGTATTAAGAATAAATTGTAACCATAGCGTTAAACTTTTGGATCCAATCGGTCCCTGACAGAATAGCGCATAAACTAGGGTTTAAGCTTCTGTCACTCTCGCAACCCATCATCTAATAACTACTCCACAATGCATTCTCTTAGGCCCAAATATGGTGAAGTGTCATGTAGTCGACGTTCACATGACACCACTAAGAGAATCACAACAACATATCATCAAAATATCGAACACATATCAAGTTCACATGATTACTTGCAACATGATTTCTCCCGTGACCTCAAGAACAAAAGTAACTACTCACAAATGATAATCATGCTCAAGATTAGAGGGGTATTTAATAGCATAATGGATCTGAACATATAATCTTCCACCAAATAAACCATATAGTAATCAACTACAAGATGTAATCAACACTACTAGTCACCCGCAAGCACCAATCTATCACTACAGGAATCAGGAACTTTGCCGTCATCCATGGCTGACGCAAAGGCATGCCAGGCTGATGGTAAAGACCTTTGCCGTCAGCCAGCAGACGGCAACAGGTCCGGCTGAATAGGCTACGACAAATGCCTCTTTGCCGTCTGCTGACGGACAGCACACGTGGAAATCCAGGCCCGTTAAGTGGTTAACGGCGTGCTTTGCCATCAGCTGGCAGACGGCAAAGGACTTTGCATTATTGCCATCAGCCAGCGGACGGCAAGGATGCAAAGGCCTTTGTCGTCTGCTGGCTGACGGCAAATTTGCCAAATAGGCCAGCCCACTACACCCCAGGTTGTACAGGTAGCTGCCACGTGGCAGCTTTGCCGTTTGCTAGAGGACGGCAAAGACCTTTGCTGTCAGCCACCAGACGGCAAAGTGGCTATATAGCCCATGTTTTTCCTGTTTTTTCCTAAATTCATTCAATTTGATAGAATTTCACATATATATATACACACATTTCAAAATAATTTCAACAATCATACAACAATAAGTTTCCAACAACATATACAAGTTTCCAACAACATGAACATATACAAGTTTACAACAACATACAATGATTTCCAACAACATTTCCATACATACATATCCAACAAGTTTCCATAAACAAAAAAGAAACACAAGCACAAGTAAAAGTTTGTAACAAGTTTCCATCAATGCAGGCTTCCTCATCTCAAGCAAATATGCAAATTAGGCAAGATGAAAGTTAGAAGAAGAAGAAGACTAGCTAGAGGAAAAAGAAGAAAAATAAGAAGAAGACTAACTAAGGTAGGTAAAAATGCCATTTTTTAGCTAAGGTAGGTAAAATGCTAAGTGTGTAGGTCATTTTAGAGCTAAGCTAGGTAAATAGGTCATTTTGGAGCTAACCTAGGTAGTTATGCCATTTTTGAGCTAACTAAGCATATTTATTCATTTTGTTGGACAAAATGGTAAGTGTAGGTCATTTTAGAGCTATCCTAGTTAAAATCGGTCATTTTGGAGCTAGGTAAGGTTATTTTGCCATTTTGGAGGAAAATAAACTAATTATATGATAGTTTGGAGCTAAACCATGGTTATTATGATAGTTTGGGGCAGGCGGGGCAGCGCGGCAGGCAGCGGGTGTCGGTGTCAAAATCGGTGGATCTCGGGTAGGGGGTCCCAAAGTGTGCGTCTAAGGTTAATGGTAACAGGAGGCGGGGGACACAATGTTTACCCAGGTTCGGGCCCTCGCTATGGAGGTAATACCCTACTTCCTGCTTGATTGATCTTGATGAATATGAGTATTACAAGGGTTGATCTACCACGAGATCGTAATGGCTAAACCCTAGAAGTCTAGCCTATGAGGTTATGATTGTTGTGGCTAAACCCTAGAAGTCTAAACCCTCCGGTTTATATAGACACCGGGGGAACTAGGGTTGTACAAAGTCGGTTATAGAGAAAGGAATCTACATATCCGAATCGCCAAGCTTGCCTTCCATGCAAAGGAGAATCCCATCCGGACACGGGACGAAGTCTTCTATCTTGTATCTTCATAGTCCAACAGTCCGGCCAAAGTATATAGTCCGGCTGTCGGAGGACCCCTTAGTCCAGGACTCCCTCAGTAGCCCCTGAACCAGGCTTCAATGACAATGAGTCCGGCGCGCAGATTGTCTTCGGCATTGCAAGACGGGTTCCTTCTCCGAATACTCCAACATAGCCTTCCGAACATAGAAAACGTGTCCGGCTCTGCAAAACAAGTACCACACACAACCGTAGAGAGCATAATATTTCACGAGTCCAATCCGCTGATAAATTTAGTAGTGTCACATCACGCCACTGTCTGGTAATTATTCAAACCGTTTATAGCCTGCTGCTCCGTATTTCGAGGTGCGGCTTCATTGGCACGTCTTGTCAAAGCAGAGATTGTGTCCCCTTATCACAGGATTCTCATCAATACGGGCATGGGTAACCCAACCGTGTCATCTGCACGATGCTTGGGGAATAGGCGGATTTTAAGGTGAGCAGGGAGGCGCATAACTTTTACAGCCTTTATAAGGGGATAAGGATTCACCTTTTCACGCCCACGCCTTCTCCTCTGCCCATCCATTCTCGAGCTCCAGCACCCAAGCTCTTACCTTCTCCAGCCAAGAAAGCACTCCAATCATGTCCGAATCTGGAGCTGGAGGCAAGTGGATGGCCTCCTCCGTCACGAAGAAGGACATCAAGGAGCTTCGGGAGGCCGGGTACCTAGCCAAGGACATCGCTCATCGACTTCCAGCCAAGGGACAGATTGTCCCAACCCCGGAGCCCTAGGAAAGGGTGGTATTTCTTACCCACTTCGTCCGTGGGCTGGGATTCCCCCTCCACCTGTTCGTCCGCGGGCTGATGTTTTACTATGGGCTAGACTTCCATGACTTGGCCTCCAACTCTATCCTCAATATCTCGGCATTTATTGTCATGTGTGCGGCCTTCCTCCGAATCCCACCTCACTTCGGCCTATGGCTGAAGACCTTCAATGTGAAGCCAAAGGTGGTGAGCGGCCAACAAGCAGAGTGCGGAGGCGCTATGGTGGGCAAGATAACCAATGTCACCTGGCCCAAAGGCTCCTTTGTGGAGACTGTAAAGG
Organism: Triticum aestivum; assembly: GCF_018294505.1. Taxonomy (NCBI): domain Eukaryota; kingdom Viridiplantae; phylum Streptophyta; class Magnoliopsida; order Poales; family Poaceae; genus Triticum; species Triticum aestivum. Next base: position 610,170,265 of record NC_057804.1, on the reverse strand, counting down.
GGTGGCAATCGGGGTGGTTCTACATCATCGAGCCGCGCGACACCAACTAGGCAGCGACCCTCGAATTCCGATCTGGAGTCCCAATGCGGCTCACCTCCTAGCAAGAGAATGCACTGGCCTGGGGCTCTTCGGACGAGCTGACAGGGCTCCAGACGTGCGTCCAGAACATGATAAACAAGAGAATCAAGCTCGTCAATGTGATACAGGTTATGCTCATTCGTTGGATCCTTCCGTGCCAACGCCGGATTTGCAACTTGTGGGAGTTCTATCCGGCCAAGCACCAGACGCTACTAGAGCTCTTCGGCACGACGCATGAAGACATCTGGAAGGTGCTCTTCAAGGCCGGCGAGACACAACCGCCCACGACCAAGGGTCGTGGGCTTAGCTCAAAACGCCAGGCCAATCCGGTAAGTTCTTTCATGTTTTCAAGGTATACCCTTTACTGGCATATTTGAGGAAGGAATCTAAGCTTCCCTACTAAAATTTTCAAGCCTGGATAGAAATTGCGGAGTGGATTAACTGTCCGGCTCTGCTGCCCAAAGACCTAAAAGCCTAGCTTCTGACAAAGATGCTATTTCCGGCGCCTTACGAGGTGCCGGAGAAGAAGGCCAAGGGGGGCAGAGATGGTCTCTGTCACAAGGGTGCTTCACACGCAATGTCCAAAGACATCGAGGATTGCTCCTCCGTTGCCGAAGACGACGACGAGGAGGAGGAGGAAGAAGAAATCCATTCCCCCCCTGCAGGGGGGAGAAAGAAGAGGGCGTCCCCCACACATGGGGAGGCCAAGGTGCCCAAGAAGGGAAAAACCTCCTTTCGGGAGAACTCCGCAGCAGCCACCGATAGCGGCGGGGAGTGGGAGCCCAGGGTCAAGCCCTTGGCCAAATCGTAAGTATACGGACACGGTAGTATTTCCGGCCTTCATACTTTTATTGCTTTTAACGTGCTAGATTATGCACCTGCAGTCCGGCCCAGTCCAACATCGAGCTATCCTCCTCTTCAGAGGGGTCGCTAGACCCGTCGGCAATGGATAGCGGGTCCCTTCTGACGGCCTCCTCACCCAAGGATGCAGTCAACACCAAGGTGTTGTCTTGAAGGATCCCAGGCTAGGGGGAGGCTCAAGAGGCCATCCCGGTGGTGCCGGAGGGTGAGACCACGGCTGCCGAACAAATGAGGGAGCAAACCCCTATGGGCACCGACGACGGGGGTCGTATCCAATTTGGGCCTCAGCCAAATACAACTCCGGAGGTCCATGTGGCTTCGGACTTCGGCAGGCCACCTCTTTAAAAAGAGGGAGGCAAGCCAATTCCACCGGTGACCTCTGTCCATCTAGAGGCACCGAATAGATTGCTGGAAACGCTGCGAGACGCTTCCATTGACCGAAGCCTGCACTAGCCTTCTAACAGGCTTTGAGGTAAGCAACATAATTAGAAAGGGAATGTCACAGTATAGACAGTATCCCCTGATGCTTTGTCGGTGTTCAGAAAGAAAAAGTTGAACAGAGGATCAAATATTTTTCGCAGGAGCCTAATCTGATATGTCTATGTGAATGAGCAGGCTTCGCTGCTGGCTGCGACCGATCATACTGCGGAAGTCTCCGGATTGAAGCATAATCTGGAGTGGGACGAGGAGGAGCTCGGCCATGTGAATAAGTAGCTGGAGGAGAACAAAGGTATGTATTTATCCTTGTCTAAATTCAGGTGTAATGAATGAATTGTTCTGACCGAAGTGTGAAAATATTTGTTAGGGGCAACGACCGAGGCAGAGGCCCTCAGGCGGTAACTGGCCGAGGCCAAGGACAGGGCGGCTAAGGAAAAGGCCACGCGTGAAAAGCATGAGGCTCGGGTCAGTGAGGTCCACCAAGAGCTCCAGGACACCGTCAAGCAGTACGAGTCTTTGGAGCATGATTTTAAGGATCGAGAGTCCGAACTTGCGAAGGCCCGTCAGAGCGCACAAGATGCCCAAGCCGAAGCCTAGAGCACCCTCTAGGAAATCCAGGCGGCCAAGAAAATCACAGCGGGTAAGGCTTTTATAATGTAGAGCAAATATGTGAAGGAAAGGTTCCTTTTACTGACCCGGATTTGGAGTTCTCCAGGGGTGTTTACTGATCTGCCACGCAGCATATCAGATGCTGCCAAATTCTATCGAGACGAAAAGGGGAGCTCTATGGAGAAGCTGTTCTGGTCTCAATACCTAACATCCGGTGCCCTTTTATGACCAGTTGAAACAGCTGGTCGAGCTTCATAAGGAGGCCGAGCTGGCCATGAAGGACTTAATTATCCGGCTATGGCCTGCCGAGCCCATGCCCAACAGTTACTTCAGACTCGTGAAGCGGCTTGTGAGTGCCTGCCCATGATTTGAAGCCATCAAGCGGTCGGTTTGTATTGAAGGTGCGTGGATGGCCTTTGCCCGTGCTAAGATGCATTGGGCGAAGATAGACGCCACAAAGCTGATGACCGAGGGGCCGCCTGAGGGCAAGGAGCACCGCCGACCCGAACTGTATTTTGACAGTGTTCTGGAGGGATCCCGCCTTGTGGCAGAGCAATGTGCCAATGATATCATTTTCCCATGAAAACATTTATTTTATCATGTCATGTAATATGATACAAGATCTTTATGTAATATAATGCTTGTTTAGTTAAAATTTTACCTCCTGTGCGGCCGTTTATGAAATTTGAGAGTTGGCCAGTCATCGACTTCTGCCCCCACGTAGATAGTACGGGGGTGTTCGGGATAAATCTAAACACTATTTACTCCAAATTTTGGTCCTTAAAGGAGGTGCTTAGCGCAACGAACAAGGCAATCAGACTATACGACTTTATTACCCTCACTTAGCCATAGGAGTTTGACAATTTTAAATATGGACGTAGCCCCTAGTGTTCAAAAGTCCGGACTTGGGGCGCTATACATGCCTGATCGGATAGAAACCGATCCCTCGGATAGTGCTAAAAAATCTCTAAGGATTTGAAACCTCTCGAACAGCTGACCAGCTCTCGCCGCATCATGACAGCTAGTTTTTGGCTTTCTCTACTGAGGTGCTTGTTTGGAAGAATCGGGACACAATCGCAGTAGTTCTCCCTTTACTACCCTAGCCGATATAGCGGAACGTAAGGTAGTAAGCACAGGAGCCGGGCAACCCAACTATTGACCAAAGACATGATTAGGAGCCGATGCATATAATGCTATAAGTTCGGGGTGCCGAACTATACTATAAAAGTGTTCGGACTTTATTGTCGTGTTATGGGGTATAATGAAGCCCCTCACGAATTAAGGCGTACCAGGATGTACGGGTGCAATTGGTAAAAAAATACAAAAATCAAGGAAAAATCAAGTAAAAAGCTGACGCCGCAAATATTGAGCCGCGAACTATTTTCCATTTTAATTTGATTAATACATCAAGGCGTATTTGTACAAGTAATGCGATAAGCAAATAAGGCTATTTGACATGCCATGACCAAGGGCGAGCTGCGTGTGGGTATTTAAAACAGGTATAATGGTTATTAGCAGAGACCACCTGGGTATTCCCTTGTACGTCGAAGCCCCTTGCCTTCTTGGTGTATCCGTCCCATGATATGTCCGATGATCAGGTTATCAGAAAAAAACCTCGAGATGAGAAGAACCTGAAATGAGAAAGAAAAAGTGAAGATGTGCGGGTCCAGGGGCGGTTGAGCCGCATTGTGGACCATGGTCTAGCTGTGCCTCCGTCCATGCCCATTGTATTTTGAGTGCGTAGTTATGTACGCGCGGCACAAATGTCATCGCTTAATTGGGACTGGGATGGAGGCCTAATTGCTAGTCAAGCTCTGGATGAGCCGGACTGTCCTGCTGCAGAGTAGCTCAGACTCTCTTGACGGTGTCTGGGGGCTTTACTGCCTAAATGAAATTCTGCTTGAGAAGGCTGCTCTGTACTTCTGCTGCAAGGGTCGCGGTGTGGTCCTCGGTATGGAGGGAGCATTTCGTGTTTCCATTGACTGTTATAACACCGCGTGGTCCGGGCATCTTGAGCTTGAGGTAAGCGTAGTGTGGCACCGCATTGAAGCGGGCAAATGCGGTTCGTCCGAGCAGTGCATGATAGACACTGCGGAAGGGGACGATATCGAAGATTAACTGTTCGCTCCGGAAATTATCCGGGTATCCTAAGACAACTTCCAGTGTGATTGAGCCCATACAACAGGCCTCTACACCTAGTATAACACCTTTAAAGGTGGTTTTCGTGGGCTTGATCCTTGAGGGATCGATACCCATTTTGTGCACTATATCCTGATAGAGCAGGTTCAGGCTGCTGCCACCATCCATGAGGACTCACGTAAGGTGGAATCCATCAATAATTGGGTCAAGGACCAGTGCGGCTAAACCGCCATGACGGATACTAGTCAGATGGTCCCTGCGATCGAAGGTGATCGAACAGGACGACCATGGGTTGTACTTTGGGGCGACTGGCTCCATCGCGTAGACATCCCTCAGTGCACGCTTGCGCTCTCTCTTGGGGATATGGGTGGCATATATCATGTTCACCGTTTTTGACTTGGGGGGGATTCTTCTGTTCCGCTGTGTTTGGTGGTCGGGGTTCCTCGTCATCGTCATTGCTTTGCGACCCTTTCTCCTTATTCCCAGCATTTAACTTGCCGACCTGTTTGAAGACCCAACATTCCCTGTTGGTATGGTTGGCTGGTTTATCAGGAGTGCCATGGATTTGACATGGTCGATCTAGTATGCGGTCTGGACTGAAGGGTCCGGATTATTTCTCTTGAATGGATTCTTCCGCTGATTGGACTTAGAGCCACTGAATCTGGCATTGACCGTCGTGTCTTCGGTGTTATCACCGTTGTTTTGACGCTTATGCCTATTGCGTCGGGGCTTGCAGTTGCTGTTTCTGGTTTCAGAAGTGCCAGGTTCGCTTGTATTGTTGTTGCTACGGGCTAGCCAGCTGTCTTCGTCCGCACAGAAGCGGGTCATGAGTGCCGTAAGGGCGGACATGGACTTCGGTTTTTCTTGGCCAAGGTGTCTGGCCAGCCATTCGTCGCGGATGCTGTGCTTGAAGGCCGCTAGGGCTTCGGCGTCCGAACAGTCGACGATCTGGTTCTTTTTAGTTAAGAACTGAGTCCAGAATTTCCTGGATGACTCTCCGGGCTGTTGGATTATGTGACTTAAGTCAGCGGCATCCGGAGGTCGGACATATGTGCCTTGGAAGTTGATACGTCTCCAACGTATCTATAATTTTTGATTGTTCCATGCTATTATATTACCTATTTGGGATGTTTATGGGCTTTACTAAACACTTTTATATCATTTTTGGGACTAACCTATTAACCGGAGGCCCGACCAAAATTGTTGTTTTTTGCCTATTTCACCGTTTCGCAGAAAAGGAATATCAAATGGAGTCCAAATAGAATGAAACCTTCGGGAGAGTTATTTTCGAAACAAATGCAATCCAGGAGACTTGGAGTGGACATCAAGAAGCAACCGAGGCGGCCATGAGGGTCCAGGGCGCCCTAGGGGGTGGGCGTGCCCCCCACCCTCGTGGCTCCCCTGATCGACTTCCTTCGCCTATATATATCTACATCTCCGAAAACATCCAGGAGCACCACGAAACCCTATTTCCATAGCTGCAACCTTCTGTACCCGTGAGATCCCATCTTCGAGCCTTTTCCGGCACTCTGCCGGAGGGGGAATCGATCACGGAGGGCTTCTACATCATCGCCAAGGCCTCTCCGATGAGTTGTGAGTAGTTTACCACAGACCTTCGGGTCCATAGTTATTAGCTAGATGGCTTCTTCTCTCTCGTTGAATCTCAATACAATGTTCTCCTCGATCTTCTTGGAGATCTATTCGATGTAACTCTTTTTGCGGTGTGTTTGTCGAGATCCGATGAATTGTGGGTTTATGATCAAGTTTATCTATGAGAAATATTTGAATCTCCTCTGAATTATTTTACGTATGATTGGTTACCTTTGCAAGTCTCTTTGAATTATCAGTTTGGTTTGGCCTACTAGATTGATCTTTCTTGCAATGGGAGAAGTGCTTAGCTTTGGGTTCAATCTTGCGGTGTCCTTTCCCAGTGATAGCAGGGGCAGCAAGGCACGTATTGTATTATTGCCATCGAGGATAAAAAGATGGGGTTTATACCATATTGCTTGAGTTTATCCCTCTACATCATGTCATCTTGCTTAATGTGTTACTCTGTTCTTATGAACTTAATACTCTAGATACATGCTGGATAGCGATCGATGTGTGGATTAATAGTAGTAGATGCAGAATCATTTCGATCTACTTGTCGCGGACGTGATGCCTATATACATGATCATGCCTAGATATTCTCATAACTATGCACTTTTCTATCAATTGCTCGACAGTAATTTGTTCACCCACCGTAATACTTATGCTATCTTGAGAGAAGCCACTAGTGAAACCTATGGCCCCCGGGTCTATTTTCCGTCATATAAGTTTCCGATCTACTTTATTTTGCAATCTTTACTTATTATCTCTATTAGATCTCACTTTCGCAAGTGGCCGTGAAGGGATTGACAACCCCTTTATTGCGTTGGTTGCGAGGTTCTTGTTTGTTTGTGTAGGTACGAGGGACTTGCGCGTAGCCTCCTACTAGATTGATACCTTGGTTCTCAAAAACTGAGGGAAATACTTACGCTGATTTGCTACATCACCCTTTCCTCTTGAAGGGAAAACCAACGCAGTGCTCAAGAGGTAGCAAGAAGGATTTCTGGCGCCGTTGCCGGGGAGGTCTTCGCACAAGTCAAGACATACCAAGTACCCATCACAAACTCTTCTCCCTCGCATTACATTATTTGCCATTGGCCTCTCGCTTTCCTCTCCCCCACTTCACCCTTGTCGTTTTATTCGCCCTCTCTTTTCCGTTTGCCTCTTTTTCGCTTGCTCCTCGTATTTGCTGTCACTATGTCTGAAACTGGGGAGGTTATCGTTCATAAATACAATAGTAATAACATGGGAAACTTTGATGCTTTTGATGATCCTGTTGAAGAACCCACCATCTTACACACTAAAAAGTTTCGAATCGGTAGTGGTAATATTATTGGGAAAGGGGTTATTCAAGATTTCTTTACTTGTGCCGGTGCTTTACCCACCATGGGTGGACCTATTCTTCATAGAACTAGTAGTCTTGCGGATGCTATATCCTTGCTTATAGTGGAACTTGAAAGACAATTTATGCATATGCATCCTTGCATACAAAGGATTTTTCTAGAATTTTCCAATATTGAGCATTCTTCTGTTAAGCGTGCAGCTACTATGTTTTTGGCACATGAGTTTAGATTTATAATGAAAGAAGCCAAAGAAATTTTTGCGCACTATAGGGTGGACGCTGGTAATCCTCCCATAGAGGCGATCCTTTTTAATCAAGAAGACATAATGCATTTACAATCTCAAGATCATGTTGCTTATAATGAAATCCTTAGAAAAAAGGTTCGTACCGATGTTCTAGTTGATAGAATCTCCGAACTTAATGATGATTTTTCTATTCAAAACAATGGGTTAGGATTTTCTCTTGAGCAAAGGCTCATGACTTTTTGCCAAAAGAATGCTTATAATGATGATTTGGTTGTGCAATACAGTATGAGGGGCCAAAGGAGGAACCCATACCTCCCGAGCTTGATCTTGGGGACTTTTGTCACATTAAATTTAGCCCTTTTGATTACTTTTGCTTGCCACAAAGAAAACTTGCTGCTGAACGTAGCAAAAATGAGATGAGTTTTCGTGATTTACCTTATCATTATGGCAATACTTAGATTTATTCTCGCTTTTATGCCTAGCTAGGGGCGTTAAACGATAGCGCTTGTTGGGAGGCAACCCAATTTTATTTTTGTTCCTTGATTTTTGTTCCTATTTAGTAATAAATAATTCATCTAGCCTATGTTTAGATGTGGTTTTGTGTTTTAATTAGTGTTTGTGCCAAGTAGAACCTATAGGATCATCTTGGGTGATAGTTAATTTAATCCTGCTGAAAAACAGAAACTTTTGTGTGCACGAGAATAATTTTAATAAATAAAAGAAACAAGCTTTTTAGTTGATTCTATTTTTAGTAGATTAATAGACAAATTGCCTAGGACTTCCTATTTTGGTGGGAGTTTTAGAGTTCCAGAAGTATTCGAAAGTTACAAATTGCTACAGATTGTTCTGTTTTTGACAGATTCTGTTTTTCGTGTGTTGTTTGCTTATTTTGATGAATCTATGGCTAGTATCGGGGGGTATGAACCATAGATAAGTTGGAATACAGTAGGTTTAACACCAATACAAATAAAGAATGAGTTCATTACATTACCTTAAAGTAGTGGTTTGCTTTCTTGCACTAACGGAGCTCATGAGATTTTCTGTTGAGTTTTGTGTTGTGAAGTTTTCAAGTTTTGGGTAAAGATTTAATGGACTATGGAATAAGGAGTGGCAAGAGCCTAAGCTTGGGGATGCCAAAGGCGCCCCAAGGTAAATTCAAGGGCAACCAAAAGCCTAAGCTTGGGGATGCCCCGGAAGGCATCCCCTCTTTCGTCTTCGTCTATCGGTAACTTTACTTGGGGCTATATTTTTATTCACCACATGATATGTGTTTTGCTTGGAGCATCTTGTATGATATGAGTCTTTACCTTTTAGTTTACCACAATCATCCTCTCTGTACACACCTTTTGGGAGAGACACACATGAATTGGAATTTATTAGAATACTCTATGTGCTTCACTTATATCTTTTGAGCTAGATAATTTTGCTCTAGTGCTTCACTTATATCTTTTTAGAGCACGGCGGTGGTTTTTTTGTAGAAATTATTGATATCTCATGATTCACTTATATTATTTTGGAAGTCTTTTAGAACAGCATGGTATTTGCTTTGGTTATAAAATTGGTCCTAATATGATGGGCATCCAAGTTGGGAATAATAAAAACTATCATATAGAGTGCATTGAACGCTATGATCAATTTGATACTTGATAATTGTTTTGAGATATAAAGGTGGTAATGTTAGAGTCATGCTAGTTGGGTAATTATGAAATTGAGAAATACTTGTGTTAAAGTTGGCAAGTCTAATAGCATGCACGTATGGTAAATGTTATGTGACAAATTTGTTGCATGGGGTGTTCTTTTGATTGCCTTCCTTATGTGTGGAGGTCAGGATCGCACGATGGTTAACTCCTACCAACCCTTCCCCTAGGAGCATGCGTAGTAGTACTTTGCTTCGAGGGCTAATAAAATTTTGCAATAAGTATATGAGTTCTTTATGACTAATGTGAGTCCATGGATTATACGCACTCTTAACCTTCCATCATTGCTAGCCTCTGCGGTACCGTGCATTGCCCTTTCTCACCTTGAGAGTTGGTGCAAACTTCGTCGGTGCATCCAAACCCCGTGATACGATACGCTCTATCACACATAAACCTCTTTATATATTCCTCAAATCAGCCACCATACCTACCTATTATGGCATTTCTATAGCCATTCCGAGATATATTGCCATGCAACTTTCCACCGTTCCGTTTATTATGACACGCTCCATCATTGTCATATTGCTTTTGCATGATCATGTAGTTGACATAGGTATTTGTGGCAAATCCACCTTTATAATTCTTTCATACATGTCGCTCTTGATTCATTGCATATCCTGGTACACCGCCAGAGGCATTCACATAGAGTCATATTTTGTTCTAGGTATCAAGTTGTGATTCTTGAGTTGTAAATCAATAAAAATGTGATGATCTTCATGATTAGAGCATTGTCCCAAGTGAGGAAAGGATGATGGAGAATATGATTCCCCCACAAGTCAGGATGAGACTTCGGACTTTATGAAAAATAAAAGAGGCCAAAGAAGCCCCCCAAAAAAAGAGGCCACAGAAGCCCACCAAAATAAAAAAAATGAGAGAAGAAAAAGAGAGGGACAATGTTACTATCCTTTTTCCACACTTGTGCTTCAAACTAGCACCATGATCTTCATGATAGAGAGTCTCCATGTTGTCACTTTCATATACTAGTGGGAATTTTTCATTATAGAACTTGGCTTGTATATTCCAATGATGGGCTTCCTCAAAAAGCCCTAGGTCTTCGTGAGCAAGCAAGTTGGATGCACACCCACTTAGTTTCTTTTGTTGAGCTTTCTTACATTTATAGCTCTAGTGCATCCATTGCATGGCAATCCCTACTCCTCATGTTGACATCAATTGATGGGCATCTCCATAGCCCGGTGATTAGCCTCGTCAATGTGAGACTTTCTCCTTTTTGTCTTCTCCACACAACCTCCATCATCATATTCTATTCCACCCATAGTGTTATATCCATGGCTTACGCTCATGTATTGCGTGAGAGTTAAAAAGCTGAAGCGCGTTAAAAAGTATGAACAAATTGCTTGACTGAAACCGGGGTTGTGCATGATGGGAGTATTTTGTGTGACGAAAATGAAGCATAGCCTAACTATATGATTTTGTAGGGATAAGTTTTCTTTGGCTATGTTATTTAAGACATGATTACATGTTAGTATGCTTGAAGTATTACTAATTTTATGTCAATATGAACTATTATTTTGAATCATTTGGATCTGAACATTCATGCCACAATAAAGAAAATTACGTTAACAAATATGCTAGGTAGCATTCCACATCAAAAATTCTGTTTTTATCATTTACCTACTCGAGGACGAGCAGGAATTAAGCTTCGGGATGCTTGATATGTCTCCAACGTATCTATAATTTTTGATATTTCCATGCTGTTATATTACCTGTTTTGGATGTTTATGGGCTTTACTAAACACTTTATACCATTTTTGGGACTAACATATTAACGGAGGCCCAGCCCAAATTGCTGTTTTTTTTGCCTATTTAAGTGTTCCGCACGGAATGAAACCTTCGAGAGAGTTATTTTTGGAAAAAATGCAATCCAGGAGACTTGGAGTGGACGTCAAGAAGCAACCGAGGCGGCCACGAGGGTCCAGGGCGCGCCCTAGGGGGGTGGGCGCGCCCCCCACCCTTGTGGGCCCCTCGTGGCTCCCCTGACCGACTTCCTTCGCCTACATATATATCTACGTACCCCAAAAACATCCAGGAGCACCATGAAACCCTATTTCCACCGCCGCAACCTTCTATACCCGTGAGATCCCATCTTGGAGCCTTTTCCGGTGCTCTGACGGAGGGGGAATCGATCACGGAGGGCTTTTACATGATCGCCAAGGCCTCTCCGATGAGTTGTGAATAGTTTACCACACACCTTCGGGTCCATAGTTATTAGCTAGATGACTTCTTCTCTCTCTTTGAATCTCAATACAATGTTCTCCTCGATCTTCTTGGAGATCTATTTGATGTAACTCTTTTTGCGGTGTGTTTGTTGAGATCCGATGAATTGTGGGTTTATGATCAAGTTTATCTATGAGAAATATTTGAATCTCCTCTGAATTCTTTTATGTATGATTGGTTATCTTTGCAAGTCTCTTTGAATTATCAGTTTGGTTTGGCCTACTAGATTGATCTTTCTTGCAATGGGAGAAGTGCTTAGCTTTAGGTTCAATCTTGCGGTGTCCTTTCCCAGTGACAGCAGGGGCAACAAGGCACATATTCTATTGTTGAGTTTATCCCTCTACATCATGTCATCTTGCTTAATGTGTTACTCTGTTCTTATGAACTTAATACTCTAGATGCATGTGGGATAGCGGTCGATGTGTGGAGTAATAGTAGTAGATGCAGAATCGTTTCGATCTACTTGTCGCGGACGTGATGCCTATATACATGATCATGCCTAGATATTCTCATAACTATGCACTTTTCTATCAATTGCTCGATAGTAATTTGTTCACCCACCGTAATACTTATGCTATCTTGAGAGAAGCCACTAGTGAAACCATGGCCCCCGGGTCTATTTTCCATCATATAAGTTTCCGATCTACTTTATTTTGCAATCTTTACTTTCCAATCTATATCATAAAAATACCAAAAATATTTATCTTATCTAATTATCTCTATCAGATCTCGCTTTCGCAAATGGCCGTGAAGGGATTGACAACCCCTTTATTGCGTTGGTTGCGAGGTTCTTGTTTGTTTGTGTAGGTACGAGGGACTTGCGTGTAGCCTCCTACTGGATTGATACCTTGGTTCTCAAAAACTGAGGGAAATACTTACGCTACGTTGCTGCATCACCCTTTCCTCTTCAAGGGAAAACCAACGCAGTGCTCAAGAGGTAGCAGAAGTTGTCGAGGAAGGCGTCCTCCAAGTCCTCCCAGCTGCCGATGGAGTTTTCAGGCAGACTATTCAACCAGTACCTGGCTGGTCCTTTGAGCTTGAGCGGGAGGTATTTGGTGGCGTGAAGATCATCACAGCGGGCCATATGAATATGGAGGAGAAAGTCTTCAATTCATACTGCGGGGTCTATTGTGCCATTGTATGATTCGATGTTCACGGGTTTACACCCTTCTTGGAAGTCGTGTCCCATTACTTCGTCAATGAAGCAAAGGGGGTGTGCGGCACCTCTATATCGGGCCAAGTCGTGACTTAGCTCGGATGGAGTTCGTCTGCGGTTTTCGGCCCGGACGTGATTATGTTTGTCACGTTTAGCCGGATGGCCGTCATCGTGCATTGGGGCACGCCCCCATGATCCGTAGATTGATCTTGTCTGACCTGCTCTTTTGTCCAAATCACGCCGTAGGTCATGTGTATATCCCCGAGCTGTTGTATTTTTGTCTTTCGGCGAGGCAGTACGGGCTGGTGTTCGCCTCGAGGTGCCGCTTTGTCCCGGCCACCTGGTGGTCGGTCAGCCGCATCGTACCTTGGTAGGAGGGGCTCCAGCGCCTCGTCATCGAACTGTGGTTGTGCTTCGGGTAGCTTTTGGTTTGGCGCTTGAGGCCATATTCCTTGGCTGCTAGGACATCAGTCCATCTTTCATTGAGCAGATCTTGATCATCTTAAAGCTGTTGTTGCTTCTTTTTCAGACTTCTTGCAGTGGCAAATAGCTGACGCTTAAAGCATTCCTGTTCGGCGGGCTCCTCGGTCACGATGAAATCTTCGTCGCCGAGGCTCACCTCGTCCTTGGAGGGCGGAAGGTAATTGCTATCCTCCGAGTCTTTGTTCATGGCCTGTTCGCCGGGGCTGGCTCGCCCATCCTCCCGTTCCTCCTCTCGGAGGTTGGCTCAATGGGGTCTTCGTTGTTTTTGGCATCGTCCGGACTGTTATTTTCTCCGGTGACGGTATTGTTGTTTTTACTATGGCGTGGCTTAGAGCGGCGCCGCTAACGTCGGTGCTTTGGCTGTGTCGCAGGAGGTTTATTCTCGACTGGGTTTTCATTGTCGCCGTTGTTTTCTTTGGGTGTATCCACCATGTATATGTCGTATGAGGAGGTGGATGTCCAACGCCCTATATGCGGTGGTTCCTGCTCCTCTCCGGCATCGTCGTTCATACCGTCGATGTCTTCGGAATCATAGTCGAGCATGTCGGTTAAGTCGTTGACAGTGGCTATGAAGTGGGTGGTGGGTGGGACACAAAGTTCTTCATCGTCCGCTACCCACTCGAGCCGAACATAGTTCGCCAGAGAATCTCTCGACAAGGAGAGGGATTTTAATGAGCTCAACATATTACCGAAAGGCGAGTGCTGGAAGATGTTTGCGGAGCTGAACTCCAAGACCGGCGCCCAATCAGGTTTGATAGACGCGGATGCAGGCGGCCCAGAACCCATGGCCAGAGATGAGTCCGAGGTTTCGGTGACACAAGTCCAGCTCAATGGTGGGTCTGTGTGCGGCTTGAGCGCCGCTGAGTCTGCGGCCTCCGTGGCGGGGTTAAGCTTCCCGTCTTCGAATGACGCAGTCCGCTCTGGCTCTAGGGCCAGGGCGGTCACATGCGCTATCTCCTGCGTGTGGCCCGGTGACAGATCTAGGTCACGTTCATCATGGTGGCCGAGAACAGCCGTCATTGGCTCGAATCCATCGAAGATCAAGTCTCCACGGATATCGGTCACAAAATTCAGGCTTCCGAATCTGACCTGATGGCCAGTGGCATAGCTATCGATCTGCTCTAGATGGCCAACCGAGTTGGCCCGCAGTGCGAAGCCGCCAAATACGAAGATCTGTCCGGGGAGAAAGATCTCCCCCTGGTTTGCATTGTTGTAGATGATTGATGGAGCCATCAAGCCTTCTGATGACGACGCAGCGGAACTCTCAATGAAAGCACCAATGTCAGTGCCAAAACCGGCGGATCTCGGGTAGGGGTTCACGAACTGTGCATCTAAGGCTAATGGTAATAGGAGGCGGGGGACACAAGGTTTACCCATGCTCGGGCCCTCTCTATGAAGGTAATACCCTACTTCCTGCTTGATTGATCTTGATGAATACGAGTATTACAAGGGTTGATCTACCACGAGATCATAATGGCTAAACCCTAGAAGTCTAGCCTATGAGGTTATGATTGTTGTGGCCAAAACCCTAGAAGTCTAAACCCTCCGGTTTATATAGAAACCGGGGAACTAGGGTTGTACAAAGTCGGTTACAAAGAAAGGAATCTACATATCCGAATCGCCAAGCTTGCCTTCCATGCAAAGGAGAGTCCCATACAGACACGGGAAGAAGTCTTCTATCTTGTATCTTCATAGTCCAATAGTCCGGCCAAAGTATATAGTCCAGCTGTCCAAGGACCCCTTAGTCTAGGACTCCCTCAGCGGGGCAGGTAGCGGGGCAACGCGGCAG